>NW_023641712.1:10000-22500 GCF_015228065.2 Penaeus monodon
AATAATTTATATATAATATTACAAATTAAAAATAAAATAATATCTATTATAATATTATATATTATTATATTTATATATGTATGAGTATGTTGTATGATGTATGTATGCATTTTGCACATTAGTGTGGGAAATTTGATACGTTTCCATAATACTTGACAAAACTATGAATAGACTCTTTTGAAAATACCTTTAATATTAGTACTAAAGTTACACATATTACAGACAGATACGAGGTGTGTGGGTTTGGTTTGTGTGTATACGTATCTCATAATATACTTGAACGCAAAATTTTTACTTTATTACAAAACCAATATTAGTAGCTAAGATAACAATTACTAAAGCAAAGGGGGGAAACCCCAAATACAAAACCCCTTGTTCATGTCCTTCCCATGTTTTTTTCATTTTCTTTTCCAATTTTCTCTCATTTCTGTTAAAGGTCCCTGAATACCCCTTGAATCGGCGAGCCCCAAATTTTTGAGACGGATGGACATCTCTGAAACCCACAAAAGGGGCCTGAGTCAGCTCCGGGGTGAAAAATGGGCCTTTCTTGTTTGTAAGGTTTGGAAACCCCCACAAAACCATGCGGTGAGATTCGTTTCTGGGAATTTGTAAAACGAAATCGGGTTTTGAGGGTTTGTTTTGAAGCTTTTGTGAAAAAATGATAGGAGAGAAAAAAAAAAACTAATAAATAGAAACAATTTTACAAGGAAAATCCCACCCACAAGACCCCCCCGATGTCTTTTGAACCCCCCGTGCATGTAATCGCGGATTTCCCCCGTGTAAATCTTTTGCTGATTCAAGATCTTACCCAAAAGGTTGGGGGTATGTTTTTGGGCGTTGCTAAAAAATTGTTTGTCGTATCAAAACCTTGGATGAAGGCTAAAAAGTCAAAGTGAAAGCTATTTCAAAGATAAGTTTTTTCCCCTTAATGCCATGTATGAGGATTTAGATTCGTTGTAGCAAAAAGAAAAAAAAGTAATTCACACGACTCCTGCCCCGCCGATTTTCCCTTTAGTTTTCATCCTGTATCTTTTACAATTTACTTGAAAAGTTTGACTTGAAAGTTGTCTTGACTAAACCCTTTTTAAAACTAGGGCTCTAATGGATGTTTAAAAAACCCCTGGGTTTTCCCGAAGGCAACCCCACGCACTCAAAAATATCATCGGGTGGAAAACAATATTTTGCAGCACCAGGTTGTAGGGGGGTTCATGACGGGTTGCATTACGAAAACTGGTTGGCAGGGATACCCATGGCCCGTTTTTATTAAAGGCTGGGGGGGGTAATTTTCATTATTCAAGCGTGCTCTCCAGGCCTAAAAAACTTGAAAAGGTGGGGAAAATAGCAAATGACATAGGATAAAGGGTTTACGTGCAAAAGAAGAGGCAAGATATACGTTTTGGTTGGATTTTCGCAAGTTGGAATCCCTAGGCAAAAGACCATGCTGATGCCCGGAAAAAAAGCATGGATATCAAAGTGTGGATATAGATCTTGGGGTACTATTTTAGGATTTTTTTAAAAGATTAAAGCTTCTTTAATGCTAAGTTATTAAAACTCAAAGCCCCGAAAGCTGTAGCAAAAACCTATGGGGGGGTTTTGGGAAAAATTTATTACCTATGGTTTCAATAAAACAGGGAAAAACTGTAAACGTGACCCCAAAAACAGGGTTGGATAAGATTGTTTTTTCAGGTCAGTAAGTTTTTTAAAGTCGAAGAAACAAGTGTAAAAGTGTAATGAGAATATAGCGAACATTGTACATTATATCTCAGAGTCATGTGTTACAGCTTCCAGACCCCCGAGCTGGGTAAGGGGAATAAGTAACTATTTTTATACTCTGAGTCTTAGAAGTATACTTATGTTTTTCTAAATTTGGAAGTAGTATCAATGACACATATCAAAATGTAGCAATGCCTTTTTCCCCGCCCAACTGTACGGAGCGTGGAGTGAGTAATAAAAGATGTTAATTTTCTCTTTCCCTTTTAATGATATATCTTATCATAAAAATGTTATAGCCTAAAAATTTATATGTAAAATACCACTAAAGTTTAAATGCTCAAAGTACCACAGCTTGCCCAAAGTGGTTAGCCAAGGTGGTAAATAAAGGGAACAAACAAATATAAATGTTTTTAAACCAAAAAACACCCAAAATAGGACGTCATAGGGTTCCCCTGTGTTTGGGGGATTTTATAGGGGTAAACCTTTCACCGGGGTTTTCCTTATCCAGGTGGCGGGTGTGGGGTACATACACCCAAAATTTTGTGGGTCTGTGGTCAGGGAAACTAAAAAAAGTGCTTAGTAAAAATTTACGAATAGAATGTGGCCAAAATAACGGTGCTGTACCCAAAAGGGGGACGAGCCGTGGGAGGGTAGTGGCAGCATTGGCCTGGCGCTCGCCCCCTCCCCCCGCCCGATCGCGGGAATTAATCACCCCGAAGGGACGGACACCCCCTCCTCCTGTCCACCTGGGTTGGGTGGGGAATGTCGAGCCCCCCCCCCCAGTGCCATACCCAAAATGGTTAGGCCGAGGAAAAAAGAAATAGTCAAAGATTGCTGAATTTAAAAAAAAAGATAATGGGAAACAAATGTAATCGTGTGAAGGGGAAAAAGTGCTTTTAATGATTTGTATTTGAAAATACGAAAGGTCTCTGATACATTACCGGATGGGCCATCTGAAAAAAGTGCGGAGTGACAGTAAAAAAACGCCCCGGGAAAACGTGAAGGAAACAACGAAATGGGGGACATCACTCCAAAAAAGCTATCGGTGGGTTATAGGTTAGATTAAAACGCGGAAAAACGCGAGACTCCGGAAATAAAAAGTGCAAACAGATATGTAAGCTGTACAGAAATTAGATAAAAGGGGTTCATCAAACACAAATTTGACCATAGTAATCAAGGGTGTGAGGGGGAAAAAAAAATTTTTTTCTTTTTATGGAAAATACGTGGTGTCAACCGTAAATTAATGACTTCTTTAAATATTTCAAACAAAAATGTTGACGTTATCTTTTTACAAAAGCCCTTACATCAGCCATAAAAAAAAAAGGGCCCCCCGAAATTTGGGGTGCCCCCTATCGAACACAGGGTTTAAGGCCTACTTTATGTAGTGAACCCCAACCCCATAAGTTTTGGTGCAGAAATTGTGACTAATGGCAATATCAGCTTTAAAAATTTGAACAGCTTTGGGTTTTTTTTTCTGGTAAAGCAGGAAAGGGGTAAAAGTTTCGACTGACTCAATGTCAAATTTTAGAAAACGGACAAATGCATGGGGATTTTAAAGTGACCTTATCATTTTGAGATACAAAACAATGAAATGGGAAGAGTTCCCACATTTTGCAAACAATAACTATACAAAATTGAACAGCGGCAAAATACGTGGTGATTATGTAAAAGGAGGGTTTGTGCATGGAACGTCAGAAGTGTTGCAACAGAGTAACAGATAAAGTTGAAAAATCAGTCTGCAAAAAAAAAAGGATTAAATTTTTATTCCCCTTAACTTGAGCACACTTTTAAAACAGTTTATGACTGGGATAAGATTACACAGTAAAAAATGTTGAAAATTTTATGGAAATGACCAAAGGGGCCCGATTTCTACAAATTGGGTTGCCCCAAAAAACCCTTTAAAAACAAACCCCAAAACCCCCCAAAAACCTAGTGGGTGTAACCCCAAAATTTTAAAGGGAACAAAAGGAGATCAGGAGCTTTTTCATATCTCAAGCAGGACAATATGTGACAATCTTTTCTTTCCTAAAGGGTAAAAAAAACCTACGGAAATTAAAAAATCTTTCAGAAATGAACCCTTTGAACAGTTCCTCAAACATTTAAAATAACCCCGAAAAATCAGAGGTCTGGAAAAAAAATAATCAATTTTAGGCAAAAAAACTAACACCCCGCAGTACCATAGTCCTCTTGCACAAGCAGAAATGCCCTTAGTCAATGGGCTGGAGCGTCCAAACTGAGCTCACTTCCACAATATTCAGGATCACTTAGTCAATCTAAAATTGCACGCAAATTTGCCATTGAGATTGGATTCTGATACCGACCCTCAGACTTTTCTGAGATCACTGAGGGGAACTGAACAATGCACTGATCAAAGGAAAAGCATCCATCCCAGGTGAGGATGGGATTACCTATAGTGCCCTCCGCCTTATAGCTCAGGTCCCTGGTAATCCCCTTTTGCACCTATGCAAGTTAAGTTTGTAACAAGGTATTCTGCCTGGCCCTGGACGCGCAGTCTAATCATCCCTATAACGAAATCAAATACTGATAAATACCGACCAATTTCATTAATACTCATGTGTATGCAAAATTCTAGAAAGGATAATTTTGAACAGACTCAGGTACAGGTTACAAGGTAAATTATCTCACAGACTGTACGGATTTCTATCGGGGACGTAGCACACAACATTGCTTTGCAGAGTACTTTTCACACTAATCCAGGGAAGCACACGGTTTTTCTTGACTATGAGTCAGCTTTTGACATTGCAAACAGAGAGGTTATCTAGAAACAATTAGAAATCTTTGGCATCCGGGGTAAGATTTGAACTGGATTAGAATGTATCTTTCGAAAGATCTGCAAGTGTCACAATCTTTTGAACTTGGGTCGCCACAGGGAGGAGTTCTCAGCCCTATGCTGTTCAATGTCCTCATACACAAGCTGGCAGATATCCCACTTGGGGATGGTGAATCTATTATATGCTATGCTGATGACATGTGTCAAGAGATGATGCAATAATTCTCGTCAAACTCACAACAAAGGCTCGTGAGTGTCGATTAGTCATCTCCCCTGAGAAAACAATGGCTCTCAACCCATACATTATATCCCTACCCACTTTTCGCATAGGTGACCAGAAGCTTGGCATATGCCATAAGTAGAAATATTTCGGGGTGAACGTAAATTATGCAGGCCTGGTCCTTTCTCTTAGAAGAGTCTTTGGGAGAGATTGAAACCGTTGAAAGTTCTTCTCGGAAGAGAACATGGTATCAATGTAAAGCCCGCTAGACTGATTTACTTCGCTCTTATAAGGTCAGTTATAGACTACCCTGCACTGCAACTTGTTACAGTGTAAGGAATAAAAAATAAATAGCTAGGAGGTATTGCACAATGATGCAATGAGGATTATCATCGGCGCCCCGAGAACAGCTAGAATAGTGAACATGAGATCAGAATTAAACTTACCATCCATTTCTGATAGAATAATATTTATTTCCACTATATCTGGGGTTAAAGCTCTGAAGGAACCCTTGTATCTTTCAGATTTCCTAAAACAACAGCAACATAAAATCATGCATGTAGATGGGGACTAATTACACACACGCACGCCCAGTGATACACAAAATCTCCATGAACATTAAAAAAACTCAATGTTCCAATTAGTAAAATACCAGAAGATCGATCCATTTCACCATGGGAAAATTCAATATTGATCGTGCATCTTATATGTCTATCACACACAAAAAAAGAATAAATAGTGTACATAACGGTGTGTTAAAACAAATTGTGTTAGCAACGGTATAGGAACACACACAATCTATGGGCGATGATGTATACGAGTGTTATGCCGACGGATCCGTACAGTCTGGATACAAAGCTGGTTGTGCTTGCGCTGTATACAATGAGTTAATATGAGAATACAAAATTGAGCCAGCACTACACAAACGGAGCTGGCAGGTATACTCCTCGCAACGGAATTCTTAATGTTTAGGGGCTCTGGAGTAGTTTTCTATGACTCTTAAAGTGCTCTTCGGACACTAAATTCTTTCAAAGCAGATGGCGATGAGGAAATTGTATTAAGCGTAACGTAACTTATGCAACAGAGCGCAATTTCAACATTCAATTTCAATGGATACCATCTCATGTTGGCATACGCAAGCACGACCCCCGTAGACAAATTGGCGAAAGAAGCCTGCAGCAAAAATACTGTGAACATAGATCTTGGGATGCCTCTTGCTAGGGTTGCACTTATATTGAAAAGTTCTCGTAAGGAAGAACCAGTAGATCTGATTAACACTCAAAGGCCTGAAAGCTGTACCATAAGGCACTACGATCAGTATAGAGTTAGCAAGCTTCCTATGGGTGGCACCGAAGTCAAACCAGACAGTGTGACGTAGTTATTGCCAGAATGCGTTTAGGTTACAGAATGTACTGGCAACTGCACGGTGCATGCAGTGCAGATGAATCTAGATGTAGACTGTAACGAAGAAAACAAGCGAACGCTTGAGCACTATATCTCGGAATGTCATGTGATACAGCCTTTCAGACCACCAAACATGAGGTATAAAGAACTATGTGAATATTTCATTTCATCAGATACACTGGAAGATATACGCGTACTATACCATAAATTTATAATGTAATAACTACTGTAAACAAATAACAGTGTTATGTAAACTCAGTGGCAAAAGCATGTGAAAGTAATATTTTTTGTATGATGTATGATTTATATTTCTATTTTACCATGTACAATTACAGTAGTTACAGACTAGTGTACTATGTCAGATATATGTATAAGTGTAATCATGATTGCCCACGCCTGAGCAGATAGGGTGGTAAATAAACTTACTTAACTTAACTTAACAAATATAAGCGTTATGCTGAGTAGTCTGGTAGTGCAAATTTGGCCATTTAAGTCAGTGTGGTGTAACTTCTTCAAAAACTGTAAGGCACTTCAGCACTCAGATTATAAACGCTGAGAAATAACGTTTTATAAACGTGCCACAGCTTTTCTAGGGTGGCCTGCACGTGGGGTATAAGAGGGGTTTTGAACTCATAAATAAGTTATTATTTACTTACTAGTGAGACGTGAGATGAGATGAAAAACACTGTCATTCTAACAATCCTCTGACATGCAATAATCTCGGCATTGAAAGTATAGTGATATGAATAGATCGAATATATTTATATTGCGTGAAGCTTACAAAAATAACTTGCACACCAAAACTACCCTGGGGGGCTTTTTAACTGAACCACAATTAATGTCAGATTCACTGTGTATGGATTATTATTTTCATTATTATTTTATCATTACTATTAATATTATTATTATTGTTGTTATTACTATCATTAATATTATTATTACTATTATCATTATCATTATACTATTATTATTATTATTCTTATTAGTAGCATTATTTTCATCATTATCATTATCATTATTATACTTATTATCACTAATCTTATTATTATTATTATTATTATTATTATATTATTATTATTATTATTATTATTATTATTATTATGGGATTTTAAGCATTTCTGCACTGGTTGTTCTTATTGCCGTTTTCTTCCTGTTAGGCGAGTCATAGCAAATGACTAAAGGCTAACAGTTGTCCTTCTTAAAGTTCTAGCACTTTTCTCAGTATTCTTGACGTCCCCAATAAAACAGTCTTCTGCAGTACTCCAACCTCAGGCCCAAATGTCCATATTTTCAATCCAACATTCAAGATCTTTGTAACGCTTCCGAGGGCACCAATCACTACTGGAACAACTTTTGCACATCGCAGTTCCACACAACCTTTTTATTTCCCTTTTCAGATCTTGGTACTTTTCTACATTCTCTAATTCTTTTTCTGCAATCCTCGTATCTGCAGGTACGGCAATATCAACTATTAGAGCCTCTTTCTTTTCCTTATGAATTACTATAACATCTGGTCTTCTTGCCTGAATGACGTTATTACATTGTACATTGATATCCACAGAATTTCACGGCCTCGTTCTCAAAAAACACTCTCTGGGTGTGTTTATACACTTATCTGAATGCTCAAGCCCATGTTTCCTACACAAGTCCCAGTGTACTTTCTTTGCCACGTTATCGTGACGTCTTTTGTACTCTTTCTGGGCTAATTTCTCGCACTCTGAAACAATATGTTGTATGCTTACCTCGTTTACCACACATTCTACACAGTGGACTGTCGTTGCTCTTATCTATATAATGTTTCACGTAGTTGGTCCTTATTGCTTGCTCTTGTGCAGCACATAGGAGGGGCTTCCGTTACAACCTTCAAATCACTCCTTAACAGCCATTCCCAAGATTTAACCCTGTCAACCTTATCTGGCATCTCTCTAACAAATTGCCCATGCATTGCCTTTCCTGTCCATTTTTGTTTGGCTCTTCTGCCTTTTTCCTTTTGAATTCTTCTTTCCCATTGTTTCCTCTGTCTGTATGGTTCCTGATGCACACACACCTCTTATCAAAACTCTTCTTAGTTTGCCACATAAAAACCTAAGCTGTTTTCTTCTCTTTTATACATTGTTCCACACTGATAAGGCCACGACTCCTTTCTTCCTTTTCATATATAGTCTGTCTACATCCACTCTTTGGGTGAAATGGCACCATGCATTGTCAGGTTTTTTCTTGTCTTTCTGTCGATACTTTTCAGTTCACTCTCTCTCCAGATTATTATTCCTGCTCCATATCTGAATTTTGCTACTGCCCAGGTATTAATTGTAGTACTTTGTTTCTTCCATTAAACTTGGACTTTAGAATTAACCTCAGCCGTCGCTTATACTCCTTCATTGTTTTTTTTTTCATTTCATTCTCCTTCACCTTATCTAATTCCACAATACCCAATAAGAATATTCTTCTTGTTCAACTTCTTTTATTATCTCATCATTCGGTAATTCTATGCCCTCACATCTTACAATCTTCCTCTTTTTAGGACTAGAACCCCACATTTCTTGCTTCCAAATTTCCATGCCTATATCAGTACTAAAAATGTGAGTAGTCTGTATTAGGGAGTCTATCTGTTCTTCACTCTTGGAATATAGTTTTAAATCATCCATAAAGAGTAGGTGATTAAGTTTATACTCCTTTTTCCCCCACCCATAGCATATATTTACCTTTCTGAGTAATGACGATAATGGTATCAGGCTCAAGACAAATAACAATGGTGAAAACTATCCCTTGGAATATCCCTCTTTAACATCCACCTCGCCGAGTTTCCTCTCCATTGGAAGTTAAGGACAACTTCCACTGCACCATGCTTCTTTGCAAAAACTCTCTCACGTTACCAGCTATTCCAAACAATTCCAAGCACACACAAAACCAAAAAAGGGGAACGAAGTCATAAGCTTTCTTATAGTCTATCCACGCCATACCCAGATTAGTGTGCCCTTCCTG
Organism: Penaeus monodon; assembly: GCF_015228065.2. NCBI lineage: Eukaryota > Metazoa > Arthropoda > Malacostraca > Decapoda > Penaeidae > Penaeus > Penaeus monodon. The sequence continues at coordinate 19,111 of NW_023641712.1, forward strand.
CAATCCTTCAGGATGTTTTGTCAATCAATAACTGATCTTTTGTACCCCGACTCTTTCGCTGCAACCTTTTTTTTCATCAGGTAGTAGCTGTTCTCTGTCTAGGTAATCGTACATTGATCAGCTATGATTCCTGTCATCAGTTTCCACATCAGTGGAAGGCATGTTATCGGCCTATAGTTCTCAACCGTATTCCCTTTCCTGGGATCCTTCTGGCACAACACTGTCCGTCCATGTGTTAACCATTTGGGAAGGGTATCCGTTCCATCAAAATCTTATTTAATTGATCAGCAATTCTGTCGTGCATGTTGGTCAGGATTTTGATCCAATATCCCTGGACACCATCTTTGCCTGGAGACTTCCAGTTTGGCATTTTCTTAGCTTGTTTTCTGACATTTTCATTATTTATAGTGACCCCTTCCTGTGAGTGTCTCCCTTTAAATTCATCCTTTAACTCAGACAGCCATTCTGCACCTTTGTTATATTCCTTCTTCACTGTCCAAATATCACCCCCAAACCTTCTACTCTCCTCAGCATCGGTACCTCGTTTGTTCTAGCTCTATCCCATTCAATTCCTTGTAAAAAAAATTCTGGTCAACACTCAACACTAAATGTTCGATTTTGTCTGAACTGGTTAATCCTTTGATCGTATCTCTTAATTTTTTGCACTTTTTGGCAATCATTCTTTGTTTCAATTCTTCAACCACAGTTTTAATACCTTTCTTATTCACCCGATATTTCTCTTTCAGTCTCTGCATTTTTCATTTTCTTGTGGCTGAGTTCACCTCTTAAGTCTCTCTCTAGTATGTTTACATCTTTCCCTTTTTCTTTTGATATCATCTCCAATGCGGCGTTTCCACCAAGGATCTTTCTTAGCTCTAAATTCCATCTTCTTTAACCCTAGCTGTTCTGCAACCCATACAGTTGCTGCCCTTATCAATTCATTAGTTTCTCTGATGTTTTTGGTTTCAATGTGGCGAATAACTTGATTTTCTCTATTCATTTCTCTCTTCAGTTTGTTCTTATCAACCTTTTTAAAGGATATTCCTTCTGCTGTTTTCTTTTCAACATGAATTTTCTTAGATTCTCAACAATTACCCTTTGACTTTCAGACAAGATATTCTCTAACACATCATCATCTTCGACAACAAAACCTCCATTTTTCTGATCATTTTCCTCCACATTACATCATCCACCAAATTTTCCTCAACATCGCCATCCACAAAGTTTCGTTATCTATCTCCTCTCTACCATCCTCCTCATCATTATTAGCTTCTCTTTCCTCTCCCTCTATAACACTTCTTTTTATCATTTCCAACTGAAGTTCTGAAAGCCAACCGTTTTTTTTTGATGGCTCTGGCCTGGTCACATATACGTTGCTCAGTCGACTCAAACCCTCCTCTGTTCCTCCATTCTCTGAACATTCTTTGCCTGTATCCTCTGTTAGGTTTTCCATTTTCATCAAATGGTTTACTTCTGTAAAAACATTCCATAAACACTTTATTTACTTCTTTATTCCACTTTGTTCTCACAGTAGTAGGATAACGACCGGGTCTCCGCTGTCGAACCGGAGAACACCTGCCGGGCGAGGGACCTTCACATAAAGTTCCAGCCCCATTCACGCCGTTGTCTGGGTTATTTTGATTTGGCATTACACTCATAAAGAGGATTGTGGTGATAAGGTGTCACAACCACCAGTATTTTTATCGTGATACCATCACTAGGGAGGTTGCTATTCAACGCTAAAGAGTCCCCCCAACCATGAGACAGACTAGCCCCCGCGGACGCCAACCGGTACTTCATGGTCTCGGGGGATTTATTATTATTATTATTATTATTATTATTATTATTATTATCATTATTATTATCATTATACTATCATCGTCATCATTATTAACATTGTGATTATTATAATCATTATCATTATCATCATTATTTTCATAATTGTTATTATCATTGTTATTATTATTATCATTATCATTATTATATGATTATTCTTATTATCATGATCGTTATTATTGTCATTTTTTATTATATTACTATTATCACTATCACTATTATTATTTTCATCATCTTTTTTATTGTCTTTATCATTATTATCATTAATGTTATCAATATTATCATTATCATCATTATTTACATTACCCTTACTGCAGTTGTTTCATTCTTGATGCTTCTGCCTGGACGTTTCGAACAAGGTAAACGCCAGACACTCTTCAAGAGGAAGACAGGCTTGTTTCTTGAAACTTTCGTGAAATTCAGAATGATGTCCTTGGTTCTTTGTATTTTTTGTTGTTAATTTGGTATTTTATATATATTCACCGCCGTGGCACAAACCGCGGTTGATTAGGAAGGGCATCCAATCAGGCAAAGGGTGGCACTGCCATATATAACCTCTCAGTAAGTGAATTGAGAGAGGCCTATGTCCTGCAGTAGAATGAATGGCTGTTGAAAAAAAAAAAAAAAAAAAAAAAAAAGAAAAAAAAAAAAAAAAAAAAAAAAAAAAAAAAAAAAAAATAATATATATTATATATATATATATATATATATATATATATATATATATATATATATATATATATATATATATATACATATATATATATATATATATATATATATATATATATATAAAACTGTTTACATCGACGACACCACGAAATGTCGGTCGCCAGATATCTGATGTGGTTTAGTATTCCCTACTGTAAAAAGCTTGAGATGAGAACTTTTGTATTATGGGATCTCTGACAGACACCAGTTAAAGCACACGCATCTTCTCTACCCCATTACTCATACCTAAACGCGTATCACGCTATAAGCTACTTTGTGTAATCTCAGGAAAGAATAAAAAAAGAATTAAAAAAAAAAAAAAAAAAACGTCCAGAAATATTGTACCTGAGTTTAGAAATGTAAAACACGTGTAAACATGAATAAAAAAGTATAAGATCGTAGTCATAAGAACCTGTCAGTTATTATTAGTATTGTCATCAGATGTCTGCCCTTTGCCGATCGTACTGATCCCCAGTACGTGCGCTGGGCATTCCCCTGTGGAAAACATTACCACAGACTCTTTTCTGAGAAAGCTTGGGGATTGATCCAGAGTAAGGAATCGAAAACAACGTGAGATGAATAAAAGTAGTTTCTTGACTGACAGACTTGATGTTGAGAATAACAAGGAAGTTATGGTTTCACGAACTAGAAAGGTAGAGTCAAAGTACATTCGGTTTTTACCTGGACTGATTTTGTGTTTCAGTTCATAATTTGTCTATTACAGGATTTCAGTATTGGGGCCATCGTTAGTAATACAAATTTGTCCATACGGATTGTGAGATTCTTAATATAGCAGAAAAATAAAGTCATATGAGCGAATAGCATATGGTTTGTCTTAGTATA
>NW_023641712.1:30000-37500 GCF_015228065.2 Penaeus monodon
ACATAGACATAAAGGGTCAAACTTAAATCAAAATCAAAACTAAAAAACAAGCAAGATTGGGCCCTTTTCAAACTGCCCCTAGTATCATTACAACAGCCTAAATATCTGGGGACAATACATAAATTTCGCGGCAAGAGTTACTGGGAAAATTAAAAAAAATTTTACTAATTGCACAACATATAAACAAAAATGAAATGGTTTTAAAAAATACGATAGAAATAAAACAGGGCACAGTATTCTAACCCTAAAATCAACAAGGAAAATTTCCGAAATTGGGTATTTCCTATACAGACAACAGGGAAAAGACAGGGGTCCCCCTACAAGGAAAATAACTCATATATCAAAAAATCGAAAACAGAAACGGGGGAAAAATATGCAAAACGGGGAAAATGGTGATCTGGGGAAACCAAAATACCAGAAAAATTTTTAAAAAAAATCCAAAGAAAAGACATTTTTAAAAAAAAAGTGAAAGAAATCTACTGAAAAACAATGACAAAAACGATATTTTTCACGTTTTGCCTATGTTTAAAAAAAGGACTGTTTTAAAATTTAGTATTAACATTTTTTATTTAATGTAAAAATCATGTATTTAAAAAAAGTACCCATTGTAAAGAAGGAATAAAGTTTGAATTTTAAGGTTATTTGGTTTTACCCCCACCTTGCCTGATTGGATGACCTTCCTTTTCAAAACTTATGCACGGGACTTCCCCTACAACCTGATTTTTTGCTTTCTCAAGGCTATGTCTTTTCCCCCGCCCGGGGTCAGGGCCTTTGCCCGCATCAGAGCACAGCCATTTTTTTTACTGTCGAGACGGAGAAATTTAACTCGGGGCCATAATGTCCCCATTATTTATATATAATATATTATAATATATATATATATATAATATTTTATATATAAAATATATAATTTTGGTGTGGTGTGTGTGTGTGGGGGTTGTGTGTGTGTGTGTGTGTGGTGTGTGTGTGTATGTATATATATATAATATAGATATGATAGTAGATAGATAGATAGATAGATAGATAGATAGATAGATATGAGAATGAAAAAAGAGGAAAAAAAGGGGATGAATAGGCAAATAAAAAAAAAACACAAAAAAAAAAAAACAAACGGGAATAAGAAGACAATTATGGAAGGGAAAAAAAAAGGGAAATTGAATAATGAAAAAAAAATAACAAAAAAAAAGAAGAAAAAACATCAACAAAAACACAATAAATTAAAAATTTAAAAAACTAAACTTTCGTTATCCAAATTCAGATCGAAAACGTTCTTTCTTGTTGCTCGGTGGAAGGGAAAAATCACAAACAAAATCCCTCTTTTTCTGCGGTGTATTTCCCAAATCTTCCTACTTTTTTTCATGAGACGGACTCTAATAAAAATCGTTATTACCGGCATAATTCTACTTCACACGCCTCTGACTAAATGGTGGGGTGTTTTGGGTGTGTTGTGTGTGTGTGTGTGGTTGTGTGGTGTGTGTGTGTGGGGTGTGGTGTGTGTGTGTACATATTATAAAATTATATATATATTATATATATTTATATATATATATATATATTTATATGTATATATAACAATATAAAATATTATATATATATATATATATATATATATAATATACATAATCCCTATAACACACATCACACCACCCACACGCACACACACCACCCCCACACCCCCACACCAAAAAAATATAATATGTATTATATTATATAAAATTATATAATATATATATATATTATATTTTATATATATAACTATATACATATACCACACCACCACACCACACACACACACCACCACACACATATACGAAAATTTTGGTTTTGGCTTTTTTGGTTATTGTCTACATTTTGTAATTTATATAAAATTTTAATATATTTAATATATATCTATATATTATATATTAATATATATATATAATTATATATAATAATTACATTATAAATTATTATATATATATATATATAATATATTATATATATATATAAAATATAGATATATTCACATAAATACGGTATGCTCAGTTTGACAGCCGTGGACCTTCCCCCCTTTCGCCACTCAATCGATCTTGCGTTTTTCTTTCCCTTGTCCCATCGAAAACCCGCAAATATCTTTGATGTTGTCGCTCAGTCTTGTTTTCGGTTTCCCTCTTCCTCTGTTTCCTTCACCATCCCTGTCAGCAAGTTTTTCTTAATTTTACTTCTCATCACATGACCAATAAATTTTAAATTTCCTCCTTTCGATGTCCAACACCCGGTCTTTACAATTTTTTTTCTCAGCCTTCATCTTCGTTTTTTCTCTGCCCAGTTAATACATAGTACTCGTCGTAACACCACATTTCAAAACATTTATTTTTTTCTTGTCTATCTTTTTACACCCAACACTCAGAACCTTGAATGCAATTGGAAAACTAATAGTTCAATAACCAGCTTTGTCTGTAAGGGTAGTGCTTCGGTTTCCAGATTTTTAGAAGGACTGTGGCTTTTTGGCAAGGGTAATTCTTCTTTTTATCCCGGTAAATTCATATGTATTAGTTAAAAAACCCCAAGATAATGAACTTTTCAATTTTCCACAACCTTCCATTGTTTTAAAATTCATTTTTTTTTGTTCATGCCGGTTTTTTTTGGATCTTCCTGTCTTAGTTTTCTTGGCAAAAAGAAAAAAGCTAACCTTTTCGTTTTGTTTTTCAAACTTTATCTATAGTGTTGTATTCAGTGATACTGCTGGAATAAAAATATATCATCGGCATACCTTAATTTGATTTTTTGTACCCTAAACTCTACTTCCTTCAAAATTCTCCAGACACCTTCAAAATTGTTTCGAAATATTTAAAAAAGGGGGGCAGAAAAAGAATGAAACCCTGTCGCACTGCTTGTTTGACTTCGAACCATTCTGTTAACCTATAAGGGGTTTCTTACCTTTTCTTGTTGTTGGTTTACATGGCTTTTATTTTTGGGATGATGTGTTTTGGAAACTGCATATTTTTTAGTTTTTCCAGGGATTCGTGATCAACAGTACAAAAGTTTCAGTAATCGATGAAACCAGGTATGGGTCTTTCTTTTTCTCTGTTTTTCTCTTGATAAATTTCAGATTTAGAATTGGTTTTGGTCCCTTTTTCCGGGCAAAAACCGCTTGTTCCTGCTTTTTCTTTTTAAAATTTCAACTTCATTCTTTCAGCAATAATTTTCAAAAAAATTTTGCTGCTGTTAATGCAATTGTCCTGTTTTTGTTGCTTGGAGTGTTCCCCTTTTTTTAGTTGGGAGCAAAGATGTTTTTTCCCCCGTCTTTGGCCATTTTTTCTTCCCAAATTTTTGTACAAAGTTTGTAGAAGTATTCCCCCTTTTGCCGCATTTTTGATTGTTCCGCTTTATTTCACCCATTCCCGGGCTCTTGTGATTTTTATTCTTTATGGTTTTTATAACTTCGTCTAGCAGGGCGGGGGTTTCATCTTCGCTTCTTTGTCAAATTAAATGTTGTTTTTAGATTTATTCTTTTTGTATAGGTTGGAACAATATTGATTCTATCTATCTTTGACTTTTTTTCCTCATTAAAATAAGTCCATCCATTTTTGATATGTTTTTTTGGGTTTTAAAATTTTTCGTGTGATTTTTCGTACTCCTTGGGTAGAGTTCTTTAGTTTCTATTGATAGAACGTTTTCAATTCTCTGGCAATGTTTTTAAATTTTTTTTTCCTTATCTTGTCGAAATAATCTTAAATTTTTTGTTTTTTGTTTTCGTAAATTCTTCTTAAAGTGGATTATTGATCCCTTTGTTTTAGGCATCTTCTTGTTTCAATTCACTTAGTTTTTTTTCAAAATCCGGGGGGAAATTTTGTCTTTTTCTTTTTGGCGTAGTTTCTTAAGCGCGCTCGCAAGAGTTCTTTCCTTTTCCCCAAATCATTTGGTTTTTTATCATTTTCACATTGATTAGTACTTCAAATTTGTTTGACCGTAATTCTGTAATTGTTATCAAGAGTTTTGAGTCGAGTTTTAGGGGTGGTTTTGGCCCTCCATTTTTTTGAGTTTATTTGAAAGTCGTAGTTATATTTTGGGTGGCCCTGTTGCCCAGTGGGCACCGGTCTTGTCTTGGCATTTTTTATGAAATTTTTCCCATTTTGGTTCAGAAAATGTACATTTGGGTTGCTTTCTTTTCTCTGGTGAAAACCAAAATTTATTTTTACTACGATTCAATAAAATCTTCACCTCTTTATTCATTCCCCAAGGCCGAATTTTCCACAGGTGTCTTTTTTTCAGATCATTTTTGCCTACTTTGGCGTGGAATCTCCCATGATTATTTACATCTCTGTTGGGGATTTTTTCTAAAGTTTCTTGGAAGTGTTAAAAAAATTTTCCATTTTTTCACACTTGAAATTTTGGTTGTGCGTAGCATTGTATAATCAAATGTTATGGGGTTTTGCTTGTATTCTGCTTTAAAAATGCGATCATTTTTTGGCTTCCAATTGTGCATTTGCAGTTTTTTTCGTGAAATATAGAAAACTCCTGACTAAAATTTTTCCTTCTTTTTTTCCCAGAAAAAAGAACTGTTTTTGTTTTCTTTATTTTTGAAAACTCCATTTTTTTCCCAAATTGGTCTCACTGATTCCTAGTATTTAAATGTTGGTCTATAAATTTCGAAAGACAGTAAAATTTACCCATCTTTCTTTTTCCTTCTTTCCATTTTCCGTTTTTTAATTTTTTTTTAAATTTGGGACATGTTTTTTTTTTATCTTCTTTGTCCCCCCGAGCTATTTAACATTGTCAGCCGGGGTTGCCCACTGAAAAATGGCCCCTTGATAACCCAGGGCGACGGGCATGGGATAAATTTACTTTCGTATTTAATCAGGGTGTAGGGGTTTTGTCGGGAGAAATAAAGTTGAGGGAACCCCCCAGGCTCCTTCTCAACCGCGCCCAATAAAAGGGGGGAACTACCGCCGCTTTAAAACATTTTCACTGAATACGCCGGACAAAGGGGGGAAACCAGCAAGGGGCCAAGGCACAGAACCACGCCCGCGCCGACAGCACCGCAACCCGGGGGAAAGGGGGCAAAAGGGGGCTACCGCAAGGGAAACCCCCGGGTGGGAAGGGGGGACCCAGGCAAAGATATAAAAAAATAAGAAAATAATAAAAAAAATTTTAAAAAAAAAAAAAAAAAAAAAAAAAAAATAAAAAAAAAAAGGGGGGGTGGGGGGGGGGGGGGGGGGGGGGGGGGGGGGGGGTAGGGCGGGGGGCGGGGGGGGGGGACACACACAACACACACCCCACACAAAAAATAAAAAAAAAAAAATAAAAAAATAAATAAAACAAATAAAAAAAAAAAAAAAAAAAAAAAATAAAAAAAAAAAAAAAAAAAAAAAAAAATAAAAAAAAAACAAACACAAATTTAAAAAAAAATAAAAAATAATTTTAAAAAAAAAAAAAAAAAGAAATAAGAAAAAAATAACAAAAATAAAAAAAAATTTAAATAAAATAAAAATAAAATAAAAAAAAATAAATAATATAATTTAAAATTTTAAATTAAAATATCTATCCATATGACGAAAGCTAGCTACCCCTTTGTACCTACCCGTAGAGGTTCCCTTCCCCCACCCCTTTTTACCTGATGCCCCGGGGGACACTAACCCGGGGGCGGTGCCCCTTTTTTGCCCTTTTTCGTAGGTTTGTTTTGCAAAACCGCGCCACCCAAGCAAATAAAAAATAAAAAAAAAAAAAAAATAATAATAAAAAAAAAAATAAAAACACACACACCAAAAACCCAAAAAAAAATAAATAATAAAAAAAAAAAAAATATATATATATATAAAAAATAAAAAAAATAATACACCCACACACCATTAATAAAATAAATAAAAAATTAAAATTTAAAAATTAATTAAATATTATTATAATATTATAAAATTTTTAAAATATTAATATATTTTATATATATTTTAATATATTTATTTATTTACATTTATATTTATATATATATATTATAATTTTTATATATAATATATATATATATGTTGTGTGTGTGTGGTTTTGAGTGGGTGTGGTTTTGTGTGTTGTGTGTATAAAACAAAACCACACCCCCACATACACACACACACACATACACCCCAACACACACCAACACCCCCACCAAAAAAACACACACACAAACACACACCACACACACACACCAGACATATAAATATATTATTATATATATATATATATATATTTTTAAATATATATTTATATTATTTTGTGTGTGGAGTGGTGGTGGTGGTGCTGTGTGTGTGTGTGGGTTTTTGTGTGTGTGTGTTTATGTGTGGGGGAATATCTAAACACCAAAACACACCACACACACCACACAACCACACACACACACACACACACACCACACACACACCACACACCACCACAGACCAAAACACCACACACACATAAAATATATATATATATTTTATATAAAATAATTATATAAATAAATAAAAAATTTTTTATAATATAAAATTTATAAATAAAATTTTAATAATTATAATATTTCATAATTATATTTTAAAACTAAATATAAATTTATTTAATTAAAAATAATATAGTTATATTAAATTTAAATATATAATTATATATATATATATTTTAAATTTTAATATATATTATATATAATATATATTATAATATATATATTTATATTGTATATATATATATTGTGTGTGTGTGTGGTGTGTGTGTTATAATAATTTGTATTTATTTATATGATATATATAATATTGTGTGTGTATATACATACACCTCACACACACACACACAACACACCACACACACACACACCACACACCACACACCAACACACCACCAACACACACACAAACAAACAAAACACCACACACACCCACACACACACACCACACCACACACAAAATTTAAAAAAAAATAATATATAATTTAAAAAATATTAGGGGGTGTTGGTGTTGTGTTGGTTTTTTGGTGTGTGGGTGTGTGTGTGTGTGTGGGTTTTGGTGTGTGTGGTTTTATAAAAACACACAAAAACCCCCACATACCCCACACACACACACACATACACAACAACACACACACACACACACACACACCACACACACACACACACACCAGACAAAAATATAAAAAAAAAAAAAAAAAATTAAAACTAAAAAAATTAAAAAATATTTAAAAATAATTTTTGGGGGGGGGGGGGGGGGGTGGGGGGGGTTTGGGGGGGGGGGGGGGGGGGGAGGGGGGATAAACATAACACACACACAACACACAAACACACACACCAACCCCCCACACACCACACCCCCCACACACCCACACACACCCCACCACCCCACACACAAAAAAAAAAAAAAAAAAAAAAAAAAAAAACAAAAAAAAATTTAAAAAGAAAAAAAGTAACAAAATAAAATAAAATTTTAAAAAACTATTTTTTAATAAAAAAATTTTTTAAAAAAGTTAAATGATTAAAAACAATATAAAATTAAAAATAAAAAAATTTATTATATATATAATTAATTTAAA
>NW_023641712.1:40000-41111 GCF_015228065.2 Penaeus monodon
ACCACCAAAACACAAACACACACCACAACCACACCTATATATATAATTTTATATATATATATATATTAAAAAATAATTATATATATATTGTATATATAAAATATATTAAAAATATATAATATATATATAATTATTAATATATATATATATATTATATGTGTGTGTTGTGTTGTGTGTGTGTGGTGTGTGTGTGGTGTGGTGAGTGTATGTTGTGTGAACCGGGAACCAGAATAAAACCAAACCTGCCAATTCCACCGGGTCCCACGGGGGGTGTGGTAAAACCCGCTATTTTTCTCCTGTAAGTAAATAGGTAATAAGACCCCAGTTGACACTCCCTTTAAATGGGGTTTCGTGGCATTGTTTGGTTTAGCCTGCTCCCCCGGGTTTTATACCCGGAGGACCTCGGGGCGTTCTTGGGAGGGAGAGTTGTTTTAATCTAATTTAATGGGTATTGCAATTCCATTTACTATATATTGTTTTTTCCACCCTTTCTTTTTAAAAACAAAACAAAGAGAGGCACATTGACAGCAGCATAGTATTTCATTGAACCACAAACACACACACACCACAAAAAAAAATTTTAAAAAAAAAAAAAAAAAAAACACACAACACACACACACACACACCACACACCCACACACACACACCCCAAACACACACACACAATAAAAATAAAAAATAAAAAAAAAAAATATAAATAAATATATATAAATATGTATGTATAATGTTGTTTATATATATAATAAATATTATATTATATATTATATTATAATAAAATATATATTTATTAAAGGGGTATGTATTAATTTTTATTATATATATAAATATATATTTTAAAATTTTTTATATTATTTAAAAATATATTTAGCATGTGTTGTGTTATATTTATGTGTAACCACCCCACACACCCCACACCACACCACACACACACACCCAATATATTATTAATTTAATATTTAAAATATATATTTTATTATATATTTATTTATTTTATTTTTTTATTTATTTATTTTTTTTTTTATATTTATATATTATTTATATTTTTTTTTTTTTTTTTTTTTTTTTTTTTGTTTAAAATTTTTAAAACCCCATGGCACCCCAACCCCCCGGG
>NW_023641713.1:0-10333 GCF_015228065.2 Penaeus monodon
TCAGTAATGGCTCTTAATTTCTCCAATTTCCCTCCTTAAGACCATAGAGAACGCACCCCCATCATCTTCACCCAGTCCTCTGCCGAATCCTATAATGCTCCTTTTTCTTCCTCTGAACTCAATGTTGCCTTACAGTTGTCCCGCAACACTCATGAAGGCCCTGACGGTATTTACTACCGTATGCTCCGATACCTCCACCTTCCTCTCTGTCCTTCCTATTAAGTATTTTCAAGCACATATGAACGACAGGAAATTTTCCTTATTGGCGAGCTCTTATCCTCCCCTTCTTGAAACCTAATAAATCGGATACCCTCCCTCGGGATTACCACCCTATCTTTTCTAACTAGCTAGTGCAAACAACTGGAACAAATGGCTAACTTTTGCTTAATGTGGTATTTTGAATCTCACAATCTTCTCTTTCCCAGTTTGGTTTCCGCCGTGCCCAAAGTACAGATGACCCCCTTGCTCATTTCATTGACACACATTACATCTGCATTTGCATACCATGACTTAGTATTAGCCATATTCTTTGACACAGAAAACGCATATGATACCACATGGCGGTAACATATTCTCCAACATTTGTCCTCCCTAGGTATACATGGAAACATAGGTGCCTTTATAAAGTCCTTCCTCTCCAAACGCACTTTCCAGCTTAAAATTGCCTCTTCCACATCATCCTTTCCTCAGTTCGAAGGCGTCCCGCAAGGCAGTGTGCTCAGCACCACCTTAGTCCTTCATGCTGTTAATGGCACTGTCTCAGTTCTACGACCAGGAGCCCGGTCATCACTATATGTTGATGATTTAACCATCTTCGCCTCTGGCACATCCATACCAACTCTCCGATAATTCCTTCAATCTGCAATATCAATATCTCCTGGGCCACTAACTAAAAACGTTCTCTTTTCTACCTCCAAATCTCTCTCCATCTTTCCCTCTCGTACACGTGTAGGCCCCAACCTCCACTGTTCTTATATGCCGCTCCGCTCCAATACCATTCTTCTGGCAAATTCTTTGGCGTTATTTTTTTTACTCTAAATTGTCCTGGCAAGACCATATCATTAACATTAAAGAAAAAGCTCTCCGCCGCCCCCTCCGAATCTTACAGACTCTCTCATATATCCTAGGCTCAGATTGCAAAACTCTCCTCCTCTTCATCTTCCTATTGAGAACCTATACACTGAGTCAGGCATTCCATCTCTATAAAACACCGTACCCTTCTCTCTCTCCGATGCTTTGCCCAGCTTCCACTTATTTTTAATGAATATAGCCAAAATCGCTAAATGAAATACTCGACCTAGCTGGAAGAGTCGATTTTTTAAGTGCAGACGTCCAATTAAGCTCTACCCTAAATATGTACGTAAATACAAACAAAAAGCACAGAAAAAAATATGTTTTTGTTAACAAGATGGAATCTGAATATTTTAATTTGGGTACATTTAATATTAATGATATTTAATTAGGTATTTGGTGCCCCCTTCCCTTCTTGATGCCCTAGACAAGTGCTTATTTTGCTTAGTAGTTATCCATCCCTGCTGCGGGAACCGAAATTGACATCAGTGGGGCTAGTTACTAAAGGGGTAATCCTTAACTTTCCCTCACCAAACTATCCCTCGATCTCTACTTCCTACCTTTGCTTCCTCTCCATGTTTACATACTCCTTTCTTCATTCACATGGATACGCTCCTCTCCCATTCTCCCTTTCTCGTCTCCGAAAACTTCTGTTTTCTGTCCATTCCGTTCCTTCATAGCTAATACCTCACCCTGTATTTGCTCCGTTGTTTTCCTGACCCACCGAAATCAAATATTCCGTCCTCACCTGTTCCTTGACCATGTCTCCACTCATTTCTCCAGTATCCATGTTTACCACCTATTGACATATATCAACTAATCACTCCCCCCTCTCCACCCTTTATAAAAGTATACTTTCCAAGTGTTACATGGCCCAAGATGTCTAGCACATTTATTTTTTTATTTTAGCTATTAACCAGGAAAAAGAAGTGTATTAGTTAAAGCAAAAGCTAGAGCACGTTTAGATCTATAGCGCAACTTCATTCGTGGAATGCAGTATTGTGGGTGATCGTACATTAAAATTGGTTTAATCAAAACAGGCCCCATATCCATGCCCGTTGTTGCCGTGGATGGGCTTAGGAGACGGACACTGGGACCTATTGCTGGGGATAAATCCTTGCCTTAGGTCTCAGCCCTCGACTCAAATTTAAATTTTTACACGGTCTTTTCCCCTGCCCCTTTTCGTTTCCTTCTCTTCTCTGACCCTTCAACTATCCACTTCCTACGCTGTGAGAGTCGTGTTGAAAGGATGAAAGGCTGACCTTGTGCCAGTCATGAACGGCCTGGAGAGCCATGGGCACGGTATTTCCCTGTTTAGTTGTTTAGCTCTCACCTCTCAAGGGCACCCTGAGAGGTGAACTATTTCCCTCCCCACCATATCCTAGGCTTACTATGACCAGTAATGAAGACTTTGTACATTAATAAGGGCATTAATGATTACCCCTTTAGTAACTAGCCCCACTGATTTCAATTTCGGTTCCGGCAGCAGGGATGGATTAACCACTAAGCAAAATAAGCACGTGCTTAGGGCATCAGGGACGGAAGGGGACACCAAATGCCTAATTAGATATCATTAATATGAAAAGCACCTAAATTAAAGCATTCAGATTCCATCTAGGTAACACAACATATTGTATTCTATGCTGTATGTATGTATCTACGTACCTAATTACGGGAAAGCTAAATTAGACGTCTACACTGAAAAAATCTACTTTTCCAGCTAGGTCGAGTATTTCAATGAGGGATTTTGGCTATATTTCATTAAAAGTAAGTTAATTAAGGGGGAAGCTGAATCGGTCGCTAATGGAAAAGTTTAATCTTCGCAAGACTGGAAAAGTCTGAATTTCGCAAAAGTTAATTTCTGTTCAGTCCGGCAAAGTTTAATCAATATAACGGCCATATGTGTAAATATTTTAATATGTACGTACACACTGCGCACACATTACATGACTATAGTATCTGATAGTACCTACTGTTGGATTGGAACCGTATTTCCAATCTAATGACTCCGACTCGCCATTGGTCTCCCGGGCTGGATCTCCGTCTAGAACTAATGATTTATTTTTTGCTATGATAAAATAAACAATTTCTTCACTTCCGATTCCGATTAAAATCCATGGTGTTGTTGCCGGGTTTTTTTCTCCCATAAGTATCGTTTCTAATATTGTTTGATAATGGAGTGTAGGCAGAGTGAATGCAGACATACTGGGAGGTCATCAGACTGTAGAAGAAGAAGTCACGATACTAACTACTGCATATACCGGAGTAGACAAGACGAGACAAAAATAATGAAAGAAAATTATGATGATCATTTTTCATTCGCTATTCAAACGACGGACTGATCCTGGTTGACTGTGGGGCAACCACTCATATCGTAAATGACCGTACAAACTTCCCATTGGATCGAACTAGCAGATGGAACCCGCAGTAATAATGTCGCTCAGAAACGTGGTGATGTGATGATTCAAGACTTTAATGGCACTGAAAGAAAGATGAACCTGTGCAATGCCCTTTATGTGCCATTTTATAAAACCAACATATTTTCGGTTCAGGCTGCCACTCAAAAGGCGCTATTTTGATAACGATACAGCCACCCTGGTAAAGCAAAGACAATAATGGAGAAAAAGTTGAGTTCCCTAAAGAGTATCTGATCAAAGACTTTGCAGTTTAATTAAAAAAAAAAAAAAAAAAAAAAAAAAAAAAAAAAGGAGGAAACTTTTCAAATGTAAGTGAAAGTATACAAAAATAAACAGTGTTTTCGTTCTTACTGTTAAGTTTTGTTTAATTTCAACGGATAAAATGTTGTGGGGTTTATTATGTTTATATTTTGAATTACACATATATGGGACACCAAAGTCCTAAGTGCTTAGGGTCTCTTAAGGGCTTAATCCGGCCCTGACCACAACTCTGAACATTGCTACTACTCTCCCCTCCTCATTCCCTACTACCATTGCAGCCCAGTCCAAATCAACATGCAGATCATTACTCAATCTCCAGGAAACATTCCTCCTATCCTAATATCCATTACTTCATCTCTTCCACCCCCATAACTTTCTTCATCAACTAGCCCATCCTCCCGCATTGTTACCTCTCTCAACATTATTCCCTCTTCCATACGTCCCCGTCCTTCTGCTATCCCCTACAAATATCATGAATACTCTGTTTAGCCCAGCCAAATGGGATCGATTTTTCGTAATAATCTCAGCAATGTCACACAAAATAAGTAGATAACGTTTCCTTCCGCAGCCGCCCTGATCATTCCAATTTTGTCAGTTACATAGCTATATAGCATTATCAACCCAGACTTCACGGGCAACCCATTCCCGCCCAACCTTATCCCTCCCTCAATACTTGTTCCCTAACGAACTGCTATGTTTGTGACAAGGATTGGTCAGATTGTGGAGGCAGTCGCCTGCCTCATGAATTGTGATGCAGTATCATTATAATGCTACACATCCCCCTAGAGGCCGTCATAGGTCCCCCACCCAAAATTGCCAAAATTATTTTCCAAAGGTACTACTTCCCTATTTAATGTTTACATTGATGGAGAATCCCTCCCTGTTCGACCATATCAACTCCCCACCCGTCAGTGTCAAAGTCTATGCCATCCTGCCAAACACTGCCGCCCGATGCCCTCTCTGTACCCAGCCTGGTCATGGTCTCTTAGACTGCACAGTCCCACACATGTGCAATTGTGGTACCTCCCATAGTGTATTTTATAGAGGTTGCCTTACCTACATCTTTGAATGTGAGCTGGCAACTCTCAGATACAAACTTGACCTCACTTTACGTTAGGCCAGAGAGGAAGCAAGTCGACGAGGTTTTTCTCTTTCTCCCTACTCCAATGCTACCCTTCACTCCGCCCCTCCCCCTTCCTCCCAAGACGTTTATACACCCCCTGTATCCATTCTTCCTCCATCTTACGTTTCCACTTCTACCCCCTTCCTCTCCCAATCAAATTCGTTCGCAATTCTATATCCGAACACCCCAATCTCTACCACTGCCCCGTCACTTCCCCTCTCCCTCTTCGCTCTAACCATAGCAGATAATCTAAACGTTCCACCCCATCTTCTACCACATCCTCTCCTCCACCTACCTCTTCCTCTTACCCTCAGATACCTATCTCCTCTTCTCCCCCTCGTAAGAAAACTTTATTTCTCAGATCTCTCACCAAATCCACTTCAGAAACACTCGAAGACATTCAAAACGATCTAATCATGACCCAAGATAACATGCCTACACCTCATGCATCATCCTATCTCTGTTCCCATTTCCTCTACACTCAAAATAACTGCCGACATCTCTCCTCCTCCTACTCACGTTCCCCATTTTGTCATTCTGAATCCAGACACCCCAATCTCTACTTCAACGGTACCTACCGCTCTTGCTCCTCGCTCAACTCGTCGCATAAGACAAGCTAAACGTTACACCTCATCGTTACATCTGTAACGATCTGAACCGTCGTTACAGTCAACGAGCCAAAGGCGCTCGTTGACGGAGTGAAGACCTGTTTATATCCTTTTACATTGATGGGATGGTAGCGTGGAAAATTTAAGGTCGTATGGGAAAATCAACTGGATCATTTATACTGAAACGGTATATCATTTTTTGATATTTGTAAAAGAAAGGCAGGCATTGCTTCGAAGGATCGTTAAAAAATCCACGCAGGAAAGAAGAAATATTCCCCTTTATTAAGTAATACCACACAGATACACAATACTACAGAACTTAACTTAGATAAGGGTAAAAAGGGGCTGCCGATCCATTCTTCTGCTCTGCCGACGACTTTTGACGTGTAGCACATTTAATTATCAACTAACTTTACCCTTTTTATTGCTGCACATTTCTGTAGTGCTATATGACCCCTTTGTTGTCAAGCACATTTATTTTGCAATGTAACCATTAACCATCCCCCCCAATCCCTTGCCCGTTGTTGTCGTGGGGGGGCTTAGGAGGCGGAGACTGGGACCCAATGATGGGGAACTCCCCAACCTTGGGACTCAGCCCTCGACTCAACTAATTTTGCATGGTCTTTATTTTCTTCCCACCTTTCGTTTCTGTCCTTCACCAAACCCTTCTGCTATCCACCTCCTAAGGTGTGAGAGCCGTGCTGAAAGGATGAAAGGCTGACTTTGTGCCAGTCCTGAACGGCCTGAGGGAGCCATGGGCACGGTATTCCCCTGATTGTTATCTAGCCCTTACCCCTCAAGGGGACCCTGAGGGGTGGACTGTTTTTATCCCCAACATAATCCAGGCTTACCATGGCCAATAATGAAAACCTATCCCCACTATTAGGGGCAATGAGGCTTGCCCCTTTATCAAATAGCCCCAAAGATGTAAACTCATCCGATTCCCTGACCCCAGGCTCTCCTTTGACCACGGCTCCGAACACTGCAACAACTACCCCCTCATCAATGCCTACTAGTACAGTAGCCAACAACCAATCCTTAAGGAACAATTCCACTCTCCCAGCACGCTCAACTTCATCACCTCTACCCCCACAACCTCCAACATCAACCACCCCATCCTCCCTTATTAATACCTTACAGCCTTATTGCCCACCTCCCCATAACACTATCTCCCTCAACACTACTCCATCGTCACGCACCCGCCCTTCGACTACCCCTATCACTACAACAATATTGAATACCCTCTTCAGCGCAGCCAAATGGGACCGATTTTTCGTGATCCCTCCCACAGCTCCCTACTCTGACAACACCCTTCTCTTCCAACAATGTCTCCAAAAACAAGTAGGTAAAGTCTCTTTCCGTAGCCGACCCGACCGCTCCCGTCTTGTCACAGTAACATCCGAAAACCAAGCCATAGCATTAACAAAACTAACAGACATATATGGTAACCCCATCCTTGCAGAACCCCATCCAACCCTCAATACTTGCACTGGAACAGTTTCAATCTCCCCAGCAAATTGCCCAATCTATGACAAAGATTGGTCAGATTGTGGAGAAGACCTACTTGCCTGTCTCACAGACTATGATGCAACGTCAGTACAATGCTACTCCATTCCCCCCAGAGGTAATCGAAAGATAACCACTAACATAGCCAAAATTACCTTACGTAGACATGACCTTCAATTTAACGTCTATATAGTGAGGAGAATCCCTCCCTGTGGTCCATACCAACCTCCTCCACGTCAGTGCCAAAATTGTTGGCGTCTAGGACACCCAGCCAAACATTGCCGTTCCACAGCCAGATGCCCACTATGTGCCCAACCTGGCCATACCCGATCTAACTGCCCTGCACAATCACGCACATGTGCCAACTGTGGCGGCCCCCATAATGTATTTTATAGGGCTGTCCCACCTACAAATTTGAGTCTGAGGTAGCAACTCTCAGATTCAACTTGGACTCACACTACGTGAAGCCAGACAAGAAGCACGCCGACGTGGTTTCTCTCTTACTCCTTACTCCAGTAATACTGCTCATTCTACCAATTCTCCTAAACCCACCCCCCTACATCTAAACCCCCCTCTTCTACCTCCTACCTTCCCCAGTCAAACTCTTTTGCCATCCTAAATCCAGACACTCCAATCTCTACTACAGATATTTCAATCACCACCACAACCCCAACACTTCCCTCTCCCTCCTCGCACTACCCGTAACAGACAGAACAAACGTTCCACCCCCTCTTCCCCTACCACACAATCACCTCCACCTTCCTTTACTCCTTGCTTGAGACACCAGTCCTCTCTTCCCCCCCTCACAAGAAATCCTATATCCCCAAAACTCCCAAACCAACTCCTTAGAAGAAACCATTGAAAATATTCAAGATTACCTAATGAAAACTGACACTCAACCTCCAAATCTTACAACTCCTGCTCCTTCCACACTCCAAGTAACTGCTGATATCCATCCTCCTCCTAACGATATCCCCCTACACCAATCCTCCTACCCCCTCCCAACACAACCCATCCCCCCCGACCCCAACCCCAACCCCGCCCACATTGTCCCTCCCACCATCCCCTCTATCCCTTCCACTCCCTCCTGGATTCACACGTGAATCCCTAATGTCACAAGTATCCCCTTCCTCAGACCCTCCATCTCCTAATACCCCTCCTAGTAGAACACCAACTCCCACACCTCTCCCATCTCAGACCTCTCAGTCCTTTTCCCACCCTCTAGCTGCTTCCCCCCTCAAATCAGTAAAGTATAACTATCCTTCATTGGAATATTCGCGGTTTCCGCTCCCACAGACCTGACCTTCGTCATATCCTTTCCTCTTATAGTCCATCTATTGTATGCCTTCAAGAGACCTTTCTAACACATCCTCCAATACCAATCCCCAATTATCATTTTGTCTCATCCCCACATTCCCTTTATGTCTCATCCATACTTATCAATCAGAAAACACCTTATGTCACACCTCCCTTTCAAACCAATGTCCCTTGCACAGTTATCCGTATCTTCCTTCATCGTTGGATCACAGTGATATCAGTCTACTTCTCCCCATCCCACCCCATTGACTTTGTTGCTTTTGAAAATCTAATTTCCCAACTTCAACCACCTTTCCTCATAGTTGGTGACTTTAACTGCCGCCACACTCTATGGGGTGATTCTATCACAAACTCCCGAGGCCGATCTCTAGAGCGCTTCCTCTCCACAGCTGACCTTACTATACTAAATTCAGATCGCCCCACACACTTTGATACACGCACGCAATCTTTTTCATGCATTGACCTCGCTCTATGCTCCCCTTCTCTTCATTTAGATTTCCACTGGTCAGTCTTAGACCACTTTCCTATAGTGACCACTTTCCAGTTCTCCTTTCTCCTACTTCATACGTACCACTCCCTAACTCCCCACGCTGGTGTTTTGATAGAGCTGACTGGCATACTTTCACTTCACTCTCTGCTATTCATACCCCTCCATCCTCCCTCACTTCCATTTCAGAAATGATACAGTATTTCACATATACAGTCTTAAGAGCTGCACATACAGCTATCCCTCGAACCTCAAGACCATATACCTCCAAATGTGTTCCATGGTGGAATTCTGATTGCACTAAAGCACTTCGCTTAAAACGTGCAGCCTGGAACAGTTACCGCTACAAGAGAGGTACTCCAAATCAACTATCAGCCCTTATCTCCTTTAAAAGAGCATCTGCCAATCTCCGTCGTACAATCCGGAAGAGTAAAATAAATAGCTGGCGAAATTATGTTTCATCAATTACATCCTCTACATCTATCTCAAATGTTTGGCGCCGAATCCATAAACTATCAGGCAAACATCCCCCCATCCTGCCCCTGTCCTCCATATTCGAGATACCCTCATTTCTGATCCCCTCCAAGTCGCTAATGAACTGGGTGATTATTTCAGCCAGGTCAGTAGTGGTTCTCACCTATCTTCACACTTCTCTTCTATTAAGACCACCAGAGAACGTACCCCCATTATCTTCACCCCATCCTCTGATGAGTCCTATAATGCCCCATTTTCTTCCTCTGAACTCATTGCTGCCCTACAATCATGCCGTAACACTCATGAAGGCCCTGACGGTATTCACTACCGTATGCTCCGGCAACTCCCATCTTCCTCCTTATCCTTCCTCTTAAAAATTTACAACCACATTTGGACATCAGGAAATTTCCCTTCTAATTGGCGAGAAGCTCTTATCCTTCCCTTCCTGAAACCCAATAAATCGGGTACCCTTCCTCAAGACTATCGCCCCATCGCACTAACTAGCTGCTTGTGCAAACTATTAGAGCGAATGGTGAACTTCCGCTTAATGTGGTATCTTGAATCTCACAATCTTCTCTCTCCTTCCCAATTCGGTTTTCGCCGTGCCAGAAGCACAGCTGACCCCCTTGCTCATTTTGAGACATATATTACATCTGCATTTGCACGCCATGAATCCGTACTAGCTATTTTTTTTTATCTAGAAAAAGCATATGATACGACATGGCGGTACCATATCCTCCAACAATTGTCCTCTCTAGGCATACGTGGAAACATGGGTGTCTTCATAAAGTCCTTCCTCTCCCAACGCACTTTCCAGGTTAAAACCCCCCTAACGGAAGCCGCCTTGCCGCGGTGGGGGGGCTTGAGGTCCCAATGATCTGGTGAGCCGGACCAGAGGGCTACCCATACTGGAGGGGTCACCAGTGAGGGATGAGACAAAATGGCTTCCTGGTGCACCAAGGCCTATGAGAGGGGATGGTGTACCCACCCTAGTTCATTCCATCTTGGACCCAGGGAGAACTCTCCCACAGTGTGTTTGCCGTGCGTGGCATCCCGTATTACCCGGGGC
>NW_023641714.1:5000-10333 GCF_015228065.2 Penaeus monodon
TGAGGTATTCTGAGGAGAACTGTTAGAGGAACTAGAGAATTTTAATGTAGTGGCAGTAAAACTTTTTTAGGAAGAAAGTTGATGGTTTGGAACAGTCGACACCAGCTCTTCTTCTAACTTTTAACACATTAGTCCTTCCAGAATCGGTTAAGTTAGCATGGTACCACCTCAAGGTAAAGCCATATGTGCCCAACCCTATGCGGTGCTTCCACTGCCAGGGTTATGGGCATGGAGCCAACTCTTGCCGTTTTAAAGAAAATGGACAACCAAGAGTATGTGTTAAGTGTGGTACAACAGGTCATCAAGGAGATGACAACTGTCCAGGTCCAATATGCTGTTACCACTGCAAAGAAGCTCATGAGGCTTCTTCAAAGCAATGTAAAAGGTACAAATTTGAAAAAGAAGTATTGGTAATAAGGAGCAAGGAGAAAGTTAGTTTTCCAGAGGCAAAGCGACGTGCCCGTATGCTGTTTGCACAGCCAAGGTAGGTCCTTTGCTTCGGTTCTAGCCCATCCTCCTTCCCACCAACCCTTGCCCTCCAATGCTTCTTACAGCACACAAACTGCCACTTCCTCTAAACCTCAGTCCCAAATTGCTGACACTGCCTCTGGTGAGTTGTTCCACCAGAAACGGAGTAGGAGTGAGGGGTCTATTGAGGAGACTCCTCCTCCCAAAGTAAGGTCTTTGGAGCCATCAGGCAAGGCTCCAGAGGCCTCAACGGTGACAGCTCCAGCTGCCACCACATCCACAGGAGCATCTGCTGCTAGGCAGAATGCTCCTGAAGTAAAAGGGTCAGGCACGCCCTTTGCCCAGGCAAAGGAATCCTGAACCTGTCCCAAAGACTCCAGCTGCAACAAAATCCACAGGGGCCTCCGCTGCTAGACAGAATGCCCCTGAAGCAAAGGCTCAGGCCCGTCCTTTGCCTAGGCAAAGAAATCCTGAACCTGTCCAAGGAAACCTGTGGAAACTAGTTCCACAGGTAAACAACCATTAAAAAGGTACTCCCAGGATCCTGGAAAGGGACAGCCTAAAGGTGTGAGGCAAACCTTGACCACAGGCGCTGCCAAACACCTTATGAAGAAATAATCTATAGAACTGGATACCCTAATCCAATGGAACTGTCAAAGGGAATTCATGCAAAATGGGGAAAAACTGCAACATCTGATAGCTTCATGGAACCCAGTTTTGTGTATGCCTACAAGAGATTATGACCAGGGAAAATCGTCCCATTTTCCTGAGAGGATTTCAAGTTCAAGCCCATTATGGAACCTTTGACAATGGACCTCATGGAGGAGTAGCAGTAATGGTACGTCATGATATTCCCTTCCAGGCCATCCACCTGCAGACAACACTGCAGGTGAAGGCTGTGAGAATAGGCTTGACACGACCTTACACTGTTGCATCCATCTACCTTCCTCCCCATAATCTCAACATAAATGATTTGGAAGATCTACTTGGGCAGTTGCCACATCCATTTCTACTCTTGGGAGATTTCAATGGTCGGCATCACCTCTGGGAAAGACACTTTGTGCAACCCTCGAGGAAGGGCCTTGGAGTCCTTGTTCTTAAGAGCAGATGCAGTTTTTACTGAACAGTGACACTCCCACACATTTCCAAGTTCAAACTGTGACATTCTCCAATATAGACCTATCTATAGGTCTCACATGATTCACAGTTGAACTTCACTTGGCAGGGCATGGAAGACTTACATGGAAGCGACCATTTTCCAATAATTTTGGAGGAGGTGTTCCAGTCCAATGGAGTGCAGAGATGGCGACTTGAACATGCAGACTGGAATCTTTTTAGATCAACTGCAGTATTGCAAGGATCTGTTAATGATTTCCAGTGTGTTCAAGATGCTGTTAATCACTTCACATCACGAATTCACCTTGCAGCAGAAGCATCCATTCCCAAAAGTAGCGGACAGTACCGTCGACCTCCAGTACCATGGTGGTCTGATGAATGCCAACAAGCTGTCAGAGCAAGGAAAGCTGCATTAAGGCAGTTGAAACGACGCCCCAGCATTGTAACCTTGATCAGTTACAAAAGGCCCGAGCCAAGGCCAGGCGCATGCTAAAGGAGGCTAGACGGACGTCGTGGAGACAGTATGTCTCCTCGATTAACTCTGGGACCCCCTTAGCATGGG
Source organism: Penaeus monodon (assembly GCF_015228065.2). NCBI lineage: Eukaryota > Metazoa > Arthropoda > Malacostraca > Decapoda > Penaeidae > Penaeus > Penaeus monodon. The sequence continues at coordinate 7,147 of NW_023641714.1, forward strand.
TGTGGGACAAGGTGCGTAAGATTGCTGGAAAGAGCACATCCATATCACAACCTGCTCTGAAGATAGATGGCATAAACATCACAGACAAAAAAGATATTGCTAATGAGCTAGCTAAATCCATGGCAGATATCTCCTCTGGAGCATCTTACACTGCTCGATTCTCCACTCTTCGTGCTGAACAGGAACAACACCCAGTGTCGTTCTTCAGTAGGAATGCAGCAGAACTTCCATACAACTTGCCATTTTTTGCGCAAGGAGATGGACTCTGCTTTTGCAGCTCTGCCGTAAGACTGCCCCAGGAAGTGACGATATTCCATATCAATGATATCTCACTTACCGGAGAGTTCCCAGAAGTTCCTGTTGGACTTGTTCATAGGATCTATAGGGAGGGCACAGTGCCATCCACATGGAAAGAGGCTATAATCATTCCTGTTCCTAAACCTAGCAAAGATACTTCCACACCAGGAAATTACAGACCAATTTCTCTCACCAGCTGCATCTGCAAGCTGATGGAGAAAATGGTAAACTTCAGGTTGACATGGCTGCTAGAAAAAGAAAACGTGCTGACCCCTATCAATATGGCTTTAGAAAATCGAGATCGACCACAGATGCACTTGTGAGGATGGAACTGCTATACAGAATTCCTTCGCACAGCGACGTCACATGTTAGCAGTCTTCTTTGACCTTGAAAAGGCTTATGATACTACTTGGAAGCATGGCATACTCATGAAGCTGTATGACATTGGTTTAAGAGGAGCATTACCTACCTTCATACAAAGCTTCCTTGCTAACAGGAAATTTAGAGTTCGGGTGGGAAACAGTTTTCTCTAACCTGGAAGACCAGCTGGAAGGGGTCCCACAAGGGAGTGTCTTAAGTGTGACCCTGTTTGCCATTGCTATAAATGACATTATAAAGGTTGTTCCAAGTGCTGTCTCATGTAATCTGTATGTAGATGACTTTACACTGTACTGCTCAGGAGGAAGCTTACAGGATGTGCAAGGACGCATGCAGACTGCAAAATCAGGTTGTACAGTGGGCAACATATCATGGGTTCAAATTTTCTCAAAGCAAGACCATGGCTGTACATTTCCACAAACGAGGAAAGTTCCATCCTTCCCTCTATTTAGGAGCAAACCCACTGCAATTTGTCCAAGAGGTGAAGTACTTGGGTCTAATTTTTGACTCAAGACTTACATGGGTGCCTCACATCAAACAGTTAAAAGTGAAGGCTACAAAAGCACTTAGTATTTTGCGGGTTCTTTCACATTTATCTTGGGGTGCAGACCGCACAACGCTTCTACGGCTTTACCGAGCACTTATTCGTAGTAAGCTTGACTATGGATGTGAAGCTTATTCATCTGCAACTCCCACTGTTCTCCGGATGTTGGACTCGGTTCATAATGAAGCTCTCAGAATCTGTACTGGGGCTTTCAGGTCTTCACCTGTGGAGTCCCTGTATGCTGAGAGTGGAGAACCACCTCTTTCATTACACCGGGACTACATGAACCTGATTTACTATACGAGACTACAAAGGATTCCGGGATCTCCTACATCCAGATTGGTTTTCAACCCCCTTGAGGATAGCCGATCCTATGGTAGGAGAATGAGGAATCTTGTAGAAGAACTTAATTTAAGTCTCACTAAGGTTCTGGCTGTTGGAATTCCCCAATTCCCCCCTTGGACTAATCAAGTCGAGCTGGATTTGGTCGGAATTGGGAAGGGGAGAGATCTGAAGCAGAAGTCAGAGAGAGATTTCTTCAGCACATTTCTAAGTACCAAGGATCGGACGCAATATATACAGATGGTTCGAAATCTGCAAATGGTGTGGGCTTTGCAGCAGTGAGCAGAAGGAAGACTGCATCTGGCAGTCTTTCTCTAGCAGCCTCGATCTTCACTGCAGAGTTACATGCCATCCTTGCAGCAGTTAAGATGACTAGAGATCTTATGAACCATTCTATTGTGATATATTGTGACTCTCGTAGTGCCTTGCAAACAAGAGCTTAAACTCATCACATCCAGTAGTGAGGGAGGTTCAAGATTGGCTTGCACTGATGTCAACACGTAAAAAGATAACTCTGTGTTGGGTGCCAGCGCATGTTGGTGTCAGTGGAATGAGCGAGCTGATCAGAAGGCCAAGGCAGCTGCCGCTCAGCCTTCTGATGCTCGTTTTCCTCTCCCACACACCGACCTGAAACCCAGCATCAGGAGTTGTCTTCGCGATAAATGGAAGGAACAAAGGAGGCATATCTCGAGAAATAAAATGCGAGAGATTAGAGATGACCTTGCAGTTGGGTGACTAGCATCCATCCCAACCGAAAAGTGGAAGTTGCATTAACAAGGCTAAGAATCGGGCACACAAGACTGACTCATGGGCCGATGATGGCTAAAAATCAGGCACTTTGTGAGGGATGCCAAGAGCCCTTAACAATCGCACATGTAATGGAAAGATGTGCAACATTCTCAGACCAAAGACGTATGTACTTGTCTCCCCCATATACACTGAAGAATGTATTGGGGGAGGATTGTGACATAGAGGGTCTTATTAGTTTCCTTAGGGAGACTAATATTTTTAATAAAATTTAATTATGCATAATGTTTATGCAATAATTTTATACACTTAGAGTATAATATTTATGCTTTGATTTTTAATTTGTTTATTGTTATTTATAAGAAATCTATTGATAGATTTTTAAAGTTTTAAACATTTTAATATTTCTGTTTAACAAGGTATTCGCCGCTAATGACCTTAGCTGTTGACGCGGCAGATAATTTTAAATAATCAATCAATCATCACAGCCATAATCAAGCTTACTACGAATAAGCGCTCGGTAAAGCCGTAGAAGCGTTGTGCGGTCTGCACCCCAAGATAGATGTGAAAGAACCCGCAAAATACTAAGCGCTTTTGTAGCCTTCACTTGTAACTGTTTGATGTGAGGCACCCATGTAAGTCTTGAGTCAAAAATTAGACCCAAGTACTTCACCTCTTGGACAAATTGCAGTGGGTTTGCTCCTAAATAGAGGGAAGGGTGGAATTTTCTTCGTTTGTGGAAATGTATAGCCATGGTCTTGCTTGGAGAAAATTTGAACCCATGATATGTTGCCCACTGTACAACCTGATTTATTGCAGCCTGCATGTGTCCTTGCACATCCTGTAAGCTTCCTCCTGAGCAGTACAGTGTAAGCATC
>NW_023641715.1:0-10331 GCF_015228065.2 Penaeus monodon
ATTATATATCATTTTTAAATAAATTTAATAACTTATCAAAAATTTTATAATTAAAAAAAATTAATTATTTATATAATTTTTTTAATTTAATACAAATTTTAAAATAATTATAATAATAAAATTAAATAATAATATAATTAATAATAATTAAATTTAATTTTATTTAATATAATAAATTAAATTTTAATTTATCAAAATTTATTTATTTATTATATATATAAAAAATTTGTAATTTAATCTATTACCTATAATTCCTAATACAAATGGAAAATTTTTTTTTATCCAAATTATATTTTTAAATTTTTTTTTCTTTTTTAAATTTTTTCTATTTTTTATTATAATCAAATCCTTTTATTTATCTTATATCATATTATCTTTTTCTTATATATTATTCAATTTTCTATCTTTTTTATTATTATTATTTTCCTCTTTTCATTTATCATATTTTCATTATTGATTAATATTATTAAAATAAATACAAAAATTTTAATAATAATAATACATTACAAATTTTTTTATATTATTATATTATTATTTTAAATTTATTTATTTTAAATTATAATAAATTATTTTATAAATAATAAAAATAAAAATTTAAAATAAATTTTTTAACATATTATATACTATTATTTTAAATTAATTTTTTTTTTTAAATTTTTAATATATTTTTATATAATAAAATTTTTAAAAATATATAATAAATAATAATAATAATAAAAATAATATAAAAATTAAAAAAAATTTTATAATAATTTTAATTTTTATAATAAAAATTTTTATTTATTTAATATTAATTTTTATTAAAATTTATTATTATATAATTTTTAATAATTTCCCAAAATAAAAATCAAAAATCATTTGGTTTTCCAATTTTTTTAGATTTTGCCGTTTTTACTTTTAAATTTTTTTTTAATTCCCCTTTTATTTAAAATTTTTATTATCTCATTTATATTTCATCAATTTCTTATTATCATCATTAATTTTCATTATCTTATATTATCATCATTGAATTATTTTATTATTTCATTGTTCATTATTATATTATTTTTATATATATTTTCAATAATTAATACACAACATAAAATATAAAAATTAAATAATATTTTATAATTTTATTATTTTTATTATGTAATTATTTTAATTTTTTTAAAATTTAAAAAAAATTAATAAAAATAAAATAAAAAATATAAAATTATAAATATAATATTTATTCTAATACTTATATTATTATTTTTTTTTATTATATTATTTTTGATTATTACTTAAATAATATGGAATATAAAATAATAAATAATAAATAAAATAATAATTAAAATATAATATAATAAAAATTAATAATATTAATTATAAATTATTTTAATTTTTTAAAATTCAAATTATATTTTTATATAATTTTTAAAAAATAATTTTATTTTTATATAATTTAATAAAATAACAAAACAAAGAAATCAAAAAACTCTTTTGGATATCTCTCAAGGTAATTCTTGTTTTTTTTTCCTTTTGGGAAATTTTTACTTTTAATTTTATTTCCTTTTTTTAAACATTTTTAATTTCCTTTTATTCTTTATTTTTCTTATCATTTTATATATTATCATCATTTTATTTATTCCCTTTTAATTTTATTAAATTTTTTTAATTTTTATTAATTTTTATATAATATTCCCAATATTTTTTCAAATTAAAAATAATTATATAATTAAATTTTTATATATTTTTACTTATTTTATTTATTTATTTAAATAACCACATTTTTATAAAGGGAAATTTTACAATTATTTAAACATAAATATATATAATTAATATTTAATATATTTAAAAACTAAAATATACTATAATAATAAAAATATAATAATAATAATAAAAATAATAATAATAATAATATATATAATAATAATAATAATAATTAATAATATAATTTAATAATATATTTATAAATTTCATTTATCAAACTATTATTTATTATTCATTATTTATATTAAATATTCTAATATTCGACTTATACCCTAAATTCAAATCACCAATTATAAGGAAATTCTTTGTTTACTCTTAAGTATGCAATTTTCCTTTTTCATTTTAATTTTTTCATCTTTTTCATATTATATAATTGCCATTATCATCTTATCATCGTTATCATATTATTCATATTATCTTATCATCATACATTATCATCATTCATATTATTATTCATCATTATTGCAATTGTTATCATTATTATTGCATTATTGAGTTATAGTATTATTTTTGCAATAATACTAATAACCAAAATATAATAGTAATAACAATAATAATAACATAATAACGATTTTATAATAATTATTTATATCATTATCTTAATTAGTATCGTTATTACTGTAATTATTACTGTTATAATAATTTTTTTGCAATTATACTACCAGTACAAATAAATATAATAATAATATAAAATAATAATCTAATAACATATTTATAACCACTAGCATTATTATTATTATATTAAACTTATAATTTTATTGTATTATTACAGATATAATTAGATTTTTTGGCAATTATACTAATAATTAAGATAATAGTAAATAATAATAATAATAATAAATAATAATAATAATAATAATAATAATATAAAATATAATATAAATAATATATATATTTTAATATATTCAAATTTTATCAAAATTCTCTTTTTCTCCTTTTATCATCATTATTATGATTAATACAATTCTGGTAAATTATCATTATTACCCTAATAATTCCGAAATCTACCAAAGAATCGAAAAACGTCATTTTGGAGTATACTCTTAAAGGCTATTTCGCTAGATTTTGCCGCTTTTTCGACTTTTGAATGATTTTCTATACTTTTTTAATATATATGGACAATTCTTTATTATATCATCTTATCATGATTATCATCATTATTATCGTTATCATCATCATTATTCATATTATTCATCATTATCATCATCATTATTCATTATAATATTTCAATTAATTGCAATTGATTATCATTTATATTGCAATTATTGAGTTATAAGTTATATTTTTTGCAATAATACTAATAACACAACATAATAATGTAATAAATCAATAATAATACAATAATAACGATTTTATAATAATATTTATATCATTATCTTAATTAGTATCGTTATTACTGTATTATTACTGTTATAATATTATATTTTGCAATTATACTACCAGTACAAATAATAATAATGATAATATAACAATAATAATCTAATAACATATTATAACCACTAGCATTATTATTATTATACTTATACTTATATATTTATTATTAAGTTAATATTTTTTAATTATCTATAATTAAGATAATAGTAATTAATAATAATAATAATATAATAATATAATAATAATATATTTTAATAATATTAAATTTATCAAAATTCTCTTTATTCTCACTTTTATCATCATTATTGTTATAATTATACAATTCTGGTAATTATTATCATTATTACCCTAATAATTGCGAAATCACCAAAGAATCGAAAAAACGTCATTTGGAGTATACTCTCAAGGCTATATTTCGCTAGATTTTCCGCTTTTCGACTTTTGGGAATGTTTTTCTTATACCTTTTTTATATTATATATGGACCAATTCCTCTTATTATCATCATCGTATCATGATTATCATCATTATTATCGTTTCATCATCTTATCATCATTATCATCATTATCATCATCATTATCATCATTATTGCAATTATTATCATCTTATTGCAATTGTTATCATTATTATTGCAATTATTGGAGTTATAGTATATTATTTTTGCAATAATACTAATAACCACAACAAATATAATAGTAATAACAAATAATAATATCATTAATACGCTTTTATATAATTAGTTGAATCATTTATCTTAATAGTATCGGTATTACTGTAATTAATTACTGTTAATATTATTTTTTTGCATTATACTACCAGTAACAAATAATATAATGATAATAACAACAATATAAATACTAATAACATATTATAACCACTAGCATTATTATTTTATACTTATACTTATTGTTTATTATTGTTATTATTAAGTGATATAATAAGATTTTTGCAATGATACTAAGAATTAAGATAATAGTATTAATAATAAGAATAATAAATAATAATAATAATAATATAATAATAATTTTAATAACATTCAAATTTTCTCAAAATTCTCTTTATTCTCACTTTTTTTCCATTATTGTTATGATTAATACAATTCTGGTATTATTATCATTATTACCTAATAATTGCCCGAAATCACCAAGAAATCGAAAAAAACGTCCATTTTTGATTATAATCCTCAAAGCTATATTCCGCTAGATTTGCCCGCTTTTTTCGACGTTTGGGAATGTTTTTCTTATACCTTTTTCATATTTAATATGTCAACAAATTCTGTTAGTATCATCATCATTAATCATGATTATCATCATTATTATCGTTTATCAATCATTATTATCATCTTATCATCATTATCATCATCATCTCATCATTATTGCAATTATTATCATCATTATTGCAATGTGTTTATCATTATTCTTGCAATTATTGGCTTTATAGTATTTATTTTTGGCAATAATACTAATAACCACAACAATAAAATAGTATTAACAATAATAAGAAACAATAATAACGATTTATAATATTATTTAATCATTATCCGTAATTATTATCGTTTTTACTGTAATTATTACTGTAAATAATTATTTTTGCAATTATACACCATACAAATAATAATACTGATTCTAATAACAATAATAATACTAATAACATATTTAACCACTAGCATTATTATTTATTATCTTATACTTATTATTATTATTGTTATTTTAGCAGATATAATAGATTTTTTGGCAATGATACCTACTATTAAGATAATAGTAATAATAATAATACTAATAATAATATAGTAATAATAATAATAAATTATTATACAAATAATAATAATAATACAATAATAATAATAATATATAATAATAATCGTATAATATTCAATGTTATCAAAATCTCTTTATTCTCACTTTTATCATCATTATTGTTATGCTTAATACAATTCCTGGTAATTATTATCATTATTACCCTAGATAATTGCCGAAATCACCAAAGACTCGAAAAAACGTCATTTGGAGTATACTCTCAAAAAAAAGGCTAATATTTTCGCTCGATTTTGCCGCTTTTTCGACGTTTGGGAATATTGTTCTTATACCTTTTTTATATTATATATGGACACAATTCCTGTTATTATCATCATCATGATCATGATCTCCTCAATTATTATCGTTATCATCATCATTATCATCATTTATCATCATCATTATCATCATTATTGCAATTATTATCATCATTATTGCAATGTTATCATTAATTATTGCAATTATTGGAGTTATAGTATATATTTTTTGCAATAATATCTAATCCCACAACATACTAATAGTAAATAACAATAATAATAACATACTAACGATTTTATAATAATTATTTAATAGTCATTATCTTAATTAGTACGTTATTACTGTAGATTATTACTGTTATAATAATTCTTTTTGCAATTATACTACCAGTACAACTATAATAATGATAATGATAAAAATATAATACTAATAACTAATATTATAACCACTAGCATTATTATTATATACTTATAATTATTGTTATTATTGTTAATTATACAGATATAATAGAGTTTTTTGCATGAGACTATATTAAGATAATTAGTATTATTAATAATCATACTACTAATATATAATAATAATAAATAATATTTTAATATATTCAAATGTATCAAATTCTCTTTATTATCTCTTTTATCATCATTATTTGTTATATTAATACAATTCTGGTATTATTATATCATTATTACACCTAATAATTGCCGAAATCACCAAGAAATCGAAAACACGTCATTTTGGAGTATACTCTGAAAGGCTAATTTCGCTAGATTTGCCGTCTGTTTCGACTTTGGAAATGTTTTTTCTTATACCTTTTTTATATGATATATGGACCAATCCTGTTATTAGGCATCATCATTATCATGATTAATCATCATTATTATCGTTTTATCATCATTATTATCTCATTATCCTCTTATAATCATCATTTCATCTATTGCAATTATTATCATCATATTGCAATTGTTATCATTATTATTGCAATTATTGGATTTATAGTATCGTAATTTTTGCAATAATAGTATGGGTCTAATAACCACAACATAATAATATAATCATAATAAATAACAATAATAAACATTTTCTAATAATTATTTTATCATTATCTTAAGTGTATCTTATTACTGTAATTATTACTGTTCTAATATTTATTTTTGTAATTTATCTACCAGTACAATAATAAAATGATATAATAACATACTAATACATAACAATATTATACCACTAGCATTTTATTAATCAATACTTATACTTATTATTATTTATTGTTATTATTACAGATATAATAGATTTTTTTTTGGCAATGAGACTAATAATTAGATAATAGTATAATAATATAGTAATAATAAAATAATATAAAATACTAATTAATAATAATAATAATAAAATAATAATATAATAATTTTATCTATTCAAATGTTATACAAAATTCTCTTTATTCTCACTTATTATCCTCATTTTGTTATGATTAATACAATTCTAGTAATTATTATCGTTTATTACCCTAATAATTGCCCGAAAATCACCAAAGAAATCGAAAATGTCATTTTTGGTTTATACTCTCATAAGCTATTTCCTAGATTTTGCCGCTTTTTCGACTTTTGGGAATGTTTGTCTTATACCTTTTTTATATTATATATGGACACAATTCCTGTTTATTACATTCATCATTATCATGATTAGCACATTATTACTCCGTTATCTCATCATTATCATCATTATCATCTTATCATCATCATTATCATCTGATTGCTAATTATTATCATCTTAATTGCAATTGTTTATCGATTATTATTGCATTTAATTTGGAGTTATAGTATATATTTTTTTTTTGCAATCATACTAATTAACCACACATACTAATATAAATAACATAATAATAACAATAATAACGATTTTATAATACTTATTTAGACATCATATTAATTAGTTCTTATTACTGTAATTATTACTGTTATAAATAATTATTTTTGCAATATACTAACAGGACAAATAATACTAATGATAATAATTAACACTAATAATATACTAACAATATTATAACCACTAACATTATTTTTTTATACTTATACTTATTATTATTACTTGTGTTGCTATTACAGATATAATAGATTTTTTGGCAATATACTAATAATTAAGATAATAGTAAATAATATAGTAGTAATAATAATAATAATAATAATAATAAGTATACTAATAATAATAAGTAATAATAATAATAATATATTTTAAATAATATTTTCAATGTTATCAAAATTCCTCTTTATTTCTCACGTTATCTCATTATTGTTATGATTAATACAATTATGGTACTTATTAATCATTATTACCCTAATAATTGCCGAATCACCAAAGAAATCGAAAAAACACGTCCCATTTTGAGTATACTCCTCAAACACGGCTATAATTCCGCTAGATTTTACTGCTTTTTCGACTTTTGGAAGTTTTTCTTAATACCTTGTTTATATTATATATGGACACGAATTCCTGTGATTATCACATCTTATCATGATTATCAGCATTATTTATCGTTATCATCATCATTATCATCATTATCATCTAATTATAATGATGCAATTATTATCTATCATTATTGCATTGTTATCATTATTATTGCAATTATTGGAGTTATAGTATATTTTTTGCAATAAATACTAATAACCACAACAATAATAATAGTAATAACATATAATCACAATAATACGATTTATAATAATTATTTTATCTTATCTTAATTCGTATCGTTATGACTGTAATTATTACTGTTATAATAATTATTTTTGGCAATTATACTACCAGTACAATGATAATAAATGATATAATAGCTATAATAATACTAATATACAATATTATAACCACTAGCATATTTTATTATACTTTTACTTATTATTATTATTGTTATTATTACAGATATAATAGAATTTTTTGGCAATGATACTAATAATTAATATAAGTGTAACTTATAATAATATAATAATAATAATAATAGATGATAATATAATAATAAGATAATAATAATAATATATAATAAAATAATTAATTTTAATCATATTCCATGTTATCAAAATTCTCTTTATTCTCTTTTATCATCATTATTGTTATATTAAATACAATTTCTGGTAATTTATTATCATTAATTACCCTAAATAATTGCCGAAATCACCAAAAGAAAAATCGAAAAAACGTCATTTTGGAGTATACTCTCCAAAGCTATATTTCGCTAGATTTTGCCGCTTTTTCGATGATCTTTGGAATGTTTTCTCTTATAACTTTTTTATATTATATATGGAACCAATTCCTGTTATTATCATCTCATTATCATGATTATCATCATTATTATCGTTATCATCATCATTATCAATCATTATCATCATTATCATCATCATTATCTTCATTATTCCATATTTCATCATTGTTGCACTTGTTCTCATATTATTGCAATTATTGGAGTTATAGTATATATTTTGCAATAATACTAATAACACAACAATAATATAGTAATAACAATAATAATAACAATAATAACGATTTTATAATAATTATTTATATCATTATCTTAATTAGTATCGTTTACTGTAATTATTACTGTTTAATAATTATTTTGCAATTATACTACAGTACAAATAATAATAAAAGATATAATAACAATAATAATACTAATAACAATATTATAACCACTAGCATTATTATTATTATATTATACTTATTATTATTATTGTTATATTACTAATAGATTTTTGGCAATGATACTAATAGTTAAGATAATAGTAATAATAATAATATATAATAATAATAATAATAATAATAAATAATAATAATAATAATAATAAAATAATAATAAATAATAATAATTTCAAAAATATTCAATGTTATCAAAATTCTCTTTATTTCACTTTATCATCATTATTGTTATGATTATACAATTCTGGTAATTATTCATTATTACCCTAATAATTGCCGAAAATCACCAAAGAAATCGAAAAAACGTCATTTTGGAGTATCTCCAAAAGGGTTATTTCGCTAGATTTTGCCGCTTTTTTCGACTTTTGGAATGTTTTTCTATCCTTTTTTATTTATATATGGGCACAATTCCTGTTATTATCATCATCATTATCATGATTATCATCATTATTATCGTTATTATCATCATTATCATCATTATCATCATTATCATCATCATTATCATCATTATTTGCATTATTATCATCATTATTGCAATTGTTATATATTATTGCAATTATTGGAGTTATAGTAATATATTTTGCAATAATACTAATAACCACAACAATAATAATAGTAATAACAATAATAATACAATAATAACGATTTTATATAATTATTTATATCATTATTAATTATTATCGTATTACTGTAATTATTACTGTTATAATATTATTTTTGCAATTATACTACAGTACAAATAATAATAATGATAATATAACAATATAATACTAATAACATATTATAACCACTAGCATTATTATTATTATACTTATACTTATTATTATTATTGTTATTATTACAGATATAATGATTTTTTGGCAATGATACTAATAATTAAGATAATAGTAGATATATTACTAAAGATAATAATAATAAAGTAATAATAATAATAATAATAATAATAAGAATAAAATAATAATAATATAATAATCATATAATAATATTATAATTTTAATAATATTCAAATGTTGTCAAATTCTCTTTATTCTCACTTTTATCATCATTATTGTTATGATTAATACAATTTGGTAATTATTATCATTATTACCCTTAATAATTGCCGAATCACCAAAGAAATCGAAAAAACGTCCATTTTGAGTATACTCTCAAAGGCTATATTTCGCTAGATTTTGCCGCTTATTTGACTTTTGGGAATGTTTTTCTTATACCTTTTTTATATATATATGGACAATTCCTGTTATTATCATCATCATTATCATCATTATCATCATTATCATCGTTATCATCATCATCATCATTATCATCATCATTATCATCATTATTGCAATAATTATCATCATTATTTACAATTGTTATCATTATTATTGCAATTATGGAGTTATAGTATATATTTTGCAATAATACTATAACCACAACAATAATAATAGTAATAACAATAATAATAACAATAATAATGAATTTTTTTATAATATTATTTATATCATTATTTATTTTAC
>NW_023641716.1:7500-10331 GCF_015228065.2 Penaeus monodon
GGAAGTTGCATAGTGGCCAACATATCAGGCCGCACTAGGTCTTCTCAGCCCCAGTGTCCACTGTCAGCGGCATGGCTTCCCATCTATTGAGCCCTCCACCTGCATCGTGCTGGTTCGACGGCAGCTTACCCATCGGGGCCCGGGGAACCGAGGAGGGCTGGGTTTGGGCCCCCCTTCTCCACCTTTTCCGCCTTTACCACTTCCTTAGCCTTAGACATGCACTCGGATGGTGACCATACCTGCCACAGTCCTTGCAGCACGCTGGAAGGCATCAAATCCGTCCGGTTGAGAGGACTGTTCTCCGCTCCCACTGACACTGACTACGTCTGTGCCCTCCCTCTCCGCAGCCCCAACACAAGCCTTGGAAAGTTCTCGGGCTCACCTTCCTCAATGCTATTTTTCTCCACTTTAGCCTTCCGGCCCCGGAGGTCACAGCGGGGCTGAGCAGCTGGCCCTAGGCCACTGGTTTTGCCTTCAGGAAGGCCTCGAACTCCAAGGCCCTCGCCAGCGCCACCTGCAGGTCCTCAGGTGTGCCTGCTTATGTAGATTTGCAGCTGCGGGTCCTGAAAAGCGTCAACAAAAAAATCACGGGCCAGGACCACGATCATCTCTCCCACAGCCGCGGGGTATGACCTCCTTACCAGCGCCTCCACATCCTGCGCCAGCTGGGACAGTGTCTCGCCACGCTCACGAGTCCCTTCCTCAAGTGGGCCCGATATACCTCGGGCCCGGTGGTGGTGCCCGAAAAGGCGTTTCAAAGCCTCTGCCCTGGGTGGTGTAAGAGGTCTGTTGGGATGCCGGCAGATGCCCCAAAACTTTTCCCCGCGGGCCCCTTAGCGCTGTTACCAGCTGAGGGCCTTCTCTTCCTGGCTCCACCCTGGGCAGATGCCAGCATTTCAAATTGGGCAACATATGCCTCCCAGGCCACCTTCCCTCGTACTCAGCTGGCTTACGCCTCACAAATGTCTGGAGGCCGAGGGGCTGCGGGTGGAGAACGCGTGCCGTGAACTAACACACCTGGGGGGAGGAAGGGGTGGGGAGGCAACGAGGCGGGTTGACCCCGGGTCCGAGTTTGCCGCCACCTATACCCAAGGGAGCGGGTTTCCCATGGGTTCCCCAGCCTTCTGCAGCGACCACTGGCTGCGACAAAGACGCTGCGAGGCCCGGGGGTTATTCCCGCCACAGACCCCAGGCAGACCCCAGTAAATCTGACACTCTGGCATCTGTTGCCAGAACCTCGTCTGCCTTCTCTGCTTGCAACGTTACTACCTCGTGAGCCGCCTTTCCTCCTTCACTTCCTCCCTCAGGCCCTGAACCTCGCCCCTTTAGAGTTTTGCACCTCCTCCATCAGTTTCACTCTTCAACGCTGTTGCAGGCCTTGTCGGGGTACTGCTGAGTTTTTTCCCTCTTCACAATGCGAGATTGCTCTGTAGCACCTCAACAAGTTGGCAGAACTGTTCCTCTGCCTTCCTTGCCTGCATCTCGACGAGATGGTGCACCTGCTCGCGTGCCCTCTTGCCTGCTCTTCTGCCCTTTGTGCCATTTCCTCCCTCAACCGGCCAGCATGGCAGTGATCAGGTCCATCTGCTCGGGTTCACCTCACTCGTGCCTGCCTCAGTCATACTCCTCTCCCTCATGGCTACCGCCATCTTTGGAGAACATGATAAAACGGCGCTCACACAGATCAAATATCACAAATCCCACACCAGACACCAAATGTTACGCCGGTCCACCTCGTCTCTCTGCCACCAACACAGGCAGGCTAGGCAGACGGCGTGTTTATACAGGGTCGTGAACCTGAACAGCTCCAAGAGGCACCGAACACCACAGCGTCCCAGAAAACCGGAGAGGAAACGCCCAAATGGCGAGGCAGGGCACGAAGTAAACACAAAATGACAGTCTTTCCTTTTATTTACACAAGTTATTTACCCGTACACTTTCTATAGGCACAAAACAGGGGGGAAACCAGCATGTCACACAGCACAATACAGCTTATAACAGGGCAAAACCAGGTTTATCTCAGGGCACAAGGGCACACACGGGTCTTCACAGGAGCAGCACCCAACTGCGTCACTCGCTTGTTCCTCCGCTCCTCCGCTCACAACCGCTACGACATGTTTGCCCAGGTCCCTTCTGTAAAAACATGTTTCGCACAGAGACAAGACCCACTGGCGTAGCAATATGTATACCCCATATATAAAATATATATATATATATATATATATATATATATATTATATATATATATATTATATATATTATTGCATAATATAATATATATTATATATATAATATATATATATATATATATTATATATATATATATATATAAACCCACTCACACACCCCCACCCCACCCCACACACATATATATATATATAATATAGTATATATATATATATATATATATTATATATATATTTTATATATATATATATATATATTTTTATATATATATTATATATTAATATATATATATAAAATATATTATATATGTATACTCATATATATATATATAATATATATATATATTATATATATATATATACACACTCACACACACACACACACACACATACATACATATTTATGTAAAATATAATATAAATAAATATATATCTACACACACATACATACACACACACGCATATATATATATATATAATATATATATATATATATATATATTATATATATATATATATATATATATATATAATATATAATATACTTAATATATAATATATATATATAATTTTATATTAAAATATATATTATATTATATATATATCAAATTAAATATATAATATAATATATATAATATATATAAT
>NW_023641717.1:0-10330 GCF_015228065.2 Penaeus monodon
GTTTAAAAAAATAATTTTTATAACAGTAATAATTACAGTAATAACGATATTAATTGAAATAATGATTAAATAAATGTTATAGAAACGTTATTATTGTTATTATTATTGTTGTTATTAGTTAGATGTAAAATTATATATTATAACTGCAATAATTGCAATAATAATGATAATAATTACAATAATGATGATAATAATTAAAATAATGATGATAATGATGATGATAATGATGATAATGATGATAATGATGATGATAACGATATAATGATGATAATCATGATAATAATGATGATAATAACAGGAATTGCGTCCATATATAATTAAAAAAGGTAAAAGAAAAAAAAACCCCAAAAAGTCGAAAAAGCGGCAAAATCTAGCAAAATATAACCTTTTGAGAGTAGACTCCAAAATGACGTTTTTTTCCATTCATTTGATGATTCTGGCAATTATTAGGGTAATAATGATAATAATTACCAGAATTCTATTAATAATGACAATAATGATGATAAAAGTGAGAATCATGAGAATTTTGATAACATTTGATGATTATTAATATTATTACTATTACTTATTATCATCATTATTATCTTATTATTATTATTATTATTATTTTATTATTTTATTATTATTATTATTTATTATTATTATTATTTTTATTATTTTTATTATTATTATCATAATTATTATTTTTAATGGTAGTATAATTGTAAAAATAATTATTATAACAGTAATAATTACAGTAATAACGATATTAATTGAAATAATGATATAAATAAAGATTATAGAAACGTTATTATTTTTATTATTATTGTTATTAATATTATTATTTTAGTTGTTATTTGTATAGATGTAAATTATATATTATAAGTGCAATAATTGCAATAATAATGATAATAATTGCAATAATGATGATAATAATTGCAATAATGATGATAAAGATGATGATAATGATGATAATGATGATAATGATGATGATAACGATAATAATGATGATAATCATGATAATAATGATGATAATAAGAGGAATTGTGTCCATATATAATAAAAAAAAAGGTAAAAGAAAAAAAATCCCAAAAGTCGAAAAAGCGGCAAAATCTAGCGAAATATAGCCTTTTGAGAGTAGACTCCAAATGACGTTTTTTCCATTCATTTGATGATTCTGGCAATTATTAGGGTAATAATGATAATAATTTCCAGAATTCTATTACTCATGACAGTAATGATGATAAAAATGAGAATAAAGAGAATTTGGATAACATTTGATGATTATTAATATTATTACTATTATCATTATTATCATCATATTATCATTATTATTATTATTATTATTATTATTTATTATTAAATTTTTATTATTTATTATTGTTATTATTTTATATTATTTTATTATTATTATTTTTATTTATATATTTATTTATTTATTTTTAATTATTATTATTATTATCATTATTATTATTACTTTAATTATTAGTATTATTGCCAAAAATATATATAACTGTAATAATAACAATAATAATAATAATAAGATAATTATAATAATACTAATTGTTATAATATTGTTATTAATATTATTATTGTTATTATTATCATTATTATTATTTTTACCGGTAGTATAATTGTAAAAATAATTATTTTAACAGTAATAAATACAGTAATAACGATATTAATTGAAATAATGATATAAATAATGATTATAGGGAAAAGTTATTATTGTTATAATTATTGTTTTACTATTATTTGTAGTTGTTTTTTAGTATAGATGTAAAATTATATATTATAACTGCAATAATTGCAATAATAATGATAATAATTGCAATAATGATGATAATGATGATAATAATGATGATGATAACGAAAATAATGATGATAATCATGATAATAATGATGATAATAAAAGGAATTGTGTCCATATATTATAAAAAAAAAAAGGTAAAAAAAAAAAAATCCCAAAATTCGAAAAACGGCAAAATCTAGCAAAATATAGCCTTTTGAGAGTAGAATCCAAAATGACGTTTTTTTTTCCCTTCATTTGATGATTCTGGCTATTATTAGGGTAATAATGATAATAATTACCAGAATTCTATTAAACATGACAATAAAGATGATAAAAGTGAGAATAAGAGAATTTGGATAACATTGATGATTATTAATTTATTACTATTATCATTATTATCATCATTATTATCATTATTAATATTATTATTGTTATTTTTTATTATTATTATTTTTTATTTATTATTATTATTATTTTATTTTTTATTATTATTATTATTATTATTTTATTTTTATTATTATTATTAATCATTATTATTATTACTTTTTAAATTTTTAGTATTATTGCCAAAAAAATATATTATAACTGAATAATAACAATAATAATAATAATAAGTATAATTATAATAATACTAATTGTTATAATATTGTTATTAATATTATTATTGTTATTATTATCATTATTATTATTTTTACTGGTAGTATAATTGTAAAAATAATTATTATAACAGTAATAATTACAGTAATAACGATATTAATTGAAAGAATGATATAAAAAATGATTTTAGAAACGTTATTATTTTTATTATTATTGTTATTACTATTATCATTGTAGTTGTTATTAGTATAGATGTAAAATTATATATTAAACTGCAAAAAATTGCAATAATAATGATAATAATTACAATAATGATGATGATGATATGATGATAATGATGATAACGATAATAATGATGATAAACATGATAATAATGATGATAATGACAGGAATTTTGTCCAAATATAAAAAATAAAAGGTTAAAACAAAAAAAAAAACCCAAAAGTCGAAAAAGCGGAAAAATCCAGCGAAATATAGCCTTTTGAGAATAGACTCCAAAATGACGTTTTTTTCCATTCATTTGATGATTCTGGCAATTATTAGGTAAAAATGATAATAATTACCAGAATTCTATTAATCATGAAAAAAATGATGATAAAAGTGAGAATAAAGAGAATTTCGATAACATTGATGATTATTAATATTATCACTATTATCATTATTATATCATTATTATAATTATTATTATTTTATTATTATTATTATTATAATTATTATTATTAATATTATTATCATTATTATTATTACTTTAATTATTAGTATTATTGCCAAAAAATATATCATAACTGTAATAATAACAATAATAATAATAATAAGTATAATTATGATAATACTAATTGTTATAATATTGTTATTTAAAATTATTTTGTTATTATTATATTATTATTATTTGTACTGGTAGTATAATTGTAAAAATAATATTATAACAGTAATAATTACAGTAATAACGATATTAATTGAAATAATGAATAAATTATGATTATAGAAACGTTATTATTGTTATGATTTTATTGTTATTACGATTATTATTGTAGTTGTTATTAGTCTAGATGAAATTATATATTATAACTGCAATAATTGCAATAATAATAATAATAATTACAATTAATGATGATAATAATTGCAATAATGATGATCAATGATGATAGAATGATTAATGATGATAATGATGATGATAACATAATAATGGATGATAATCCATGATAATAATGATTGATAATAACAGAATTCTGTCCATATAAATAAAAAAAACAAGGTTAAAAGAAAAAAAATCCTAAAGTGGCAATAATACTAATAATTAAAGTAATAATAATAATGATAATAAAATAATAATTATACTAATAAAAATGAGAATAATAATAATATAATAATAATAATAATAATAATAATAATAATAATAATAATAATAATAATAATAATAATAATAATAATAATAATAATGATTAATATGATGATAATAATGATAATAGTTAATAATATAATAATCATCAAATGTTATCCAAATTCTCGTTATTCTAATTTTATCATCAATACTGTAATGAGGTAATAGAATCTGGTAATTATTATCATTATTAACCTAATAATTGCCAGAATCATCAAAGAATTGTTCACAAAACGTCATTTTGGAGGCTACTCCAAAAGCGCTATATTTCGCTAGATTTATGCCGCTTTTTCTACCTTAGGGATTTTTTTTTCTTTTACCTTTTTTTTATTATATATGGACACAATTCCTCTTATTATCATCATTATTATCAATGATTATCTATTATTATCGCTTATCATCATCATTATCATCATTACCATCATTATCATCATCATTCTCATCATTATTCGCAATTATTATCATATTATTGCAATTATTATTCATTATTATTGCAATATTGCACTTATAATATATAATTCTACATCTATACTAATAACAACCTAAATAATAATAGTAAATAACAATAATAATAACAATAATAACGTTTCTATAATCATTAATTTATATTCATTATTTCAATTACTATCGTTATTACTGTTAATTATACGGTATAATAATTATTTTTACAATATACTACCATTAAAAATAAATAATAATGATAATAATAACAATAATAATATTAATGACAAATATTATAACATTAGATTACATAATATAACTTATTATTCATTATTATTGTTATTTATTATACAGTATAATATATTTTTTGGAAATAATACTAATAATTAAAGTAATAAACTTATGATTAATAATACGTAATAATAATAATAATATAATAATAATAATACTAATAATAATAATATTAATAGATAATAATAATAAGAAGAAATAAAATATAATAATGATGATAATAACGATAATAGTAATAATATAATAATCATACAAATGTTATAAAAATTCTCATGATTCTCACTTTTTATCATCATATTGTCATTATTCAATAGAATTATGGTAATATTATCATATTACCCTAATAATTGCCAGCATCATCAAATGAATGGAAAAAAACGTCATTTGGAGTCTACATCTCAAAAGGTTATATTTTGCTAAGATTTGCCGACTTTTTCGACTTTTGGATTTTTTTTCTTTACCTTCTTTTAATTATATATGGACGCAATTCCGTTATTATCATCATTATTATCATGATTAATCATAATTATTAATCGGATCATCATCGTTATCATCATTATCATCATTATCATCATCATATCATCATTATTGAAATTATTATCATCAGTATCGTAATATATCATTATTATTGCAATTATTGCAGTTATAATATCATTTACTTCTATACTAATAACAACAATATAATAACAATAATAACGTTTCCTATAACATTATTTATATTCATTAATTTCAATTATATCGTTAGTACTGTAATTATTACTGTTACAATAATTATTTTTACATCTATACTTACAGTTAAATAAAAATCAATGATAATAAATAACAATAATAATAATAATAACAATATTATAACAATTTGTATTATTTAATAATTCTACTTAATTATTAGTATTATTGCCTTTATTTAACAGTATAATATATTTGGCATAAATACTAATAATTAAAGTAAATAATAAGAATGATAATAATAATTAATAATAACAATAATAATAATCATAATAATAATAAAATTCATAATTAATAATAATAATAATATAAAATAATAATAATGATAATAATAATAATGATAATTAATGATGATAATTAATGATAATAGTAATAATATTCAATAATCATCAAATGTTATACAAATTCTCTTTATTATCACTTTTATCATCATTATTGTCATGTTAATAGAATTATGGTAAGTATTATCATTATTACCCTAATAATGCCAGAATCATCAATGAATGGAAAAAAACTTCATTTTGGAGTCTACTATCAAATAGGCTATATTTCGCTAGATTTTGCCGTTTTCGACTTGGGGATTTTTTTTCTTTTACCTTTTTATTATAATGGACACAATTCCTGTCTATTATCATCATTATTTCATGCTTATCCTCATTTTTATTATCGCTATCATCATCATTATCATCAAATATCTCATTATCATATCATTATCTCATTTCAATTATTATCATTCATTATTGCAATTATTATCATTTTTATTGCAATTATTGCAGTTAGTTTTAATATATAATTACATCTATACTAATAATAACAACAATGATAATAAAAAAAAGTAATAATAATAATAATAATAATAATAATAATGATAATAAAAATAATTAATAATAATAACAATAAAATAATAATATAATTATTTTATTATAATAGTAATAATAATAATAATAATACTAATAATAATAACTATAATAATAATAATAATAATAATAATTAATAATCATAATAATAATAGTAATAATAATAATAATAATGATATATGGATAATATTAATAATCATCAAATGTTATGCAAAATTTTCTTTATTCTCACTTTTATCCTAATATTGTCATGATTAATACGTTTGGTTAATTATTATCATTATTACCCTAATACATGCAAAAATCATTCAGAGAAATCGAAAAAACGTCATTTTGGAGTATTTTTTTTACTTTCAAATGGCTATATTTACGTAGATTTTGCCGCTTTTTCGACTTTTGGGAATATTTCTGTTACCTTTTTTTATTATAAATGGAGGCAATTCCTGTATTAGCATCATTATTATAATGATTAGCATCCAATATTATCATTATCATCACTATCATTTTCTCATCATTATCATCATTATGCAATTATTATCTTCATTATCGCAATATATATCATTATTATTGTAATTATGGCAGTTAAATATATAATTTTGCAACTATACTAATAACAACAACAATAATAATGAAATAATATAATAATAACAATAATAACGATTATTATAATATTATTTATATCATTATTTTAATTAATATCGTAATAATTACAGTAATATTATGTTATAATAATTATTTTTGCAATTATACTACTAGTAAAAATGATAATATGATAATAATAACAATAGTAATATTAATAACGATATTAAACGACTATTAAACATTATTATTATACTTGTTATTATTATTTATGTGATATATGCAATATATGTTATTATGTATATGTATAAGTATACATATACATATAACATATCTTCAGCTCGTATGTATATATATATAATAGAAGAATAGATAGATAGATAGATAGTAGTATAGTATGATAGATAGATAGATAGATAGATAGATACATATAATATCTATATATATATATATTATATATAGATAATATATATATTCTTAATCTTATACATATGTAATATATATTATGTATATATACATATATATATATATAGATTATATATCTTATATAGATATATATATAGATATCTATATATCTATACCATACCATTAACATATATATTGACATACATATATAATATATATTTATTGATATATTTATATATATATATATATAATCTATTATATATAAGATTAATATATATATAATAATATATATACCTATATATACATATATAGCATATCTATACATACTATATACACATATATCTTATATATGCATATATGTAAATTATATATACATAAATAGAAGACATAATATATATATAAATATATCTATACAGAAATATATATATATATATATATATATATATATATATTATTATATTATATAGATATAGATAGATATATGTATGTAGATACATATAGATATATATATATATATACTATACTATATACATAGATATATATATATATATAAATTATAATATATACATATTTTTACACATCTATATAAATATGATATATACATGATAATATATATATATATTTATAATATATATACTATATATATATATATATGTAATATATAATAGATATATCTATAATATATAGACATATATATATATGTATTATTATATAATATATATATATAGATAGTAGATAGAATAGATTATTATATGTTTATTTATAACTTTTATTTATATGTATATAAATGGATATATATGCTATGTAGTATCTATTATATATATATACATAAGATATATATATATATTATATATATATAATATATATACATATATATATATATCTAATATATATATATTATATATATATATATTTTATATATATATATATTATATATGATAACATAATATATATATATATATATATATATATATTTATATATATTCTATATAGAATATAATATTATATATATATATATAATGATATGTATATATATGTCCTATATATGACTATGTATATAAATGTATGAATAAGTAAATATATGATGTCGCCTAAACCTAACCAAACCTAACCCAAACCTAAACTCAAGCCAACCTAAACATAATTAAATCACCAAAAACAAACTGAAATCTAATCGCAAAGCCTAACCCAAACCTTACCTAAACGTAACCCAACTAACCTAAACCTAAAACCAAAACCTACCCAAAAAAAAACGTAAACCAACGTACCCACAACCCAACCACTAAACTATCCTAAACACTAACCCAAACTTAACCAAACCAAGCAGAAACCTAACCCAAAACCTAACCTAAAACCTAACCGGAAAACCTAGCCCAAACTAAACCCAAACCTAACCTAAACCGAACTTAAACCTAACCCAAGCTAACCCAAACTAACCTAAAACCAAACCGAAACCAAATACAAACTTAACCGAAAACCTAACTTAAACCTAACTAAACTAACCAAACCTAACCTAAATCTTAAATGAAAATGTAACCCAAAAACCAAACCCAAACTACCACAAAATACCTTAAATTTATCCCAAACCTAACCCAAACCTAACCAGAAACCTAGACCAAACCTAACCCGAACCTAACCTAAACACAACCAAAACCTAACCCAAACCTAACCTAAAACCTAACCCAAACCTAAAGTAAACCTAACCCAAATCTAACCCAAAACCTAACGCAAACCTAACCAAAACCTAACAAAATCTAACCCAAACCTAACCCAAACCAACGGACTAAATCTAACCTATAACCTAAACCCAAACTAACCTAATCTAACCCAAAACTAACCCTAAAACCTAAGCGAAACAAACCCAAACCTAACTCAACACTAACCAAAACCTACCCAAAGTAACCAAAAACGTAAACCAAACTTAACCCAAACCAGAGCAAACCAAATAACCTAACCAAATCTAACTTAACCTAACCCAAACCTAACAAAACCTAAGCAAACCTAACCACAACTATAACCTAACCGAACCAAACTAACCCACACTAAATCAAAATAACCTAAACCTAACCATACCCTAACGCAAACCTAACCTAACAACTAATCCAAACCCTAACCCAAACCTTACCTTAAACCTAACCCAAACCTAAACCTAAACCTACACCAAAACCTAACTAATCCTATCTAAAAACCTAACATAAACTACCTAAAACCTAATCCAAATGTATCACAAACCAAACCCAAACATAACCTAAACCTAATCCAAGCATAACCGAAACGTAACCCAAACCCAACCCAAACCTAACCCAAACCTAACCCAAACCTAACCTATACCTAACCCAAACCTAACCTATACCTAACCCAAACCTAACCAAAACCTAACCAAACCTAACCCAAACCTAACCAAACCTAACCTAAACCTAATTAAAATCTAACCCAAACCTAACCCAAATGTAACACTAATATTACTTAAACATATCCTAAACCTATTCTAAACCAATCCTAAATATATCCTAAACCTCACCATAACCTAGCAGAAACCTAAATATAAGGTATCCTTGCTTTTTGCAAACGTAACGTAACCTAATATATATATATATATATATATATATATATATATATCGTAACATATTGTGTGTGTGTGTGTGTGTGTGTGTGTGTGTGTGTGTCTGTGTGTGTGTGAGTTTGTGTATGTGTGTGTGTGTATATATCTACATATATGTATATACGGGCTCGATATGTATATGTATATATATTTATATACTTTATACACACACACACACACACACACACACACACACACACACACACACACACACACACACACACAATATATATATATATATAATATATATATATATATATATATGTATATATATATATAAATGTATATATATATATATATATATATATATATATATATATATATATATATATATATATATATATGAATATAGATAAACAGTACATAAATATGTAAATATATACATATACTATTATATATATATATATATATATATATATATATATATTTGTACATATATATGAATATATATTTTTAAATATATATATATAATATATAATATATATATGTATAGATTGATATATGTAGTATATATAGGTAGAGATAGATGATAAATAGATAGATAGATAGATTGATAGTGATAGATGATATAGATATAAATACCAATTAATACATTTACTATCTATCTACTACACCTATCTGTATCTTTTTCTATACATACATATGTGTGTTTGAAAAGTGTATATATATCACCACCCTAC
>NW_023641718.1:0-10330 GCF_015228065.2 Penaeus monodon
TATATATATATATATATATGCACATATATATGGATTTTAAATATTCTATATTGATATTCATCCCCAACCAGACACAGACCCACCGAAAACAAACACAAAAACACACCCCACACACACAAAACCCCACACACACCCACAACACATACCCCAAACACCACACACACACACCACACACCCCCACACACACCCACACAACACGCGCGCGCACACACAACACACACGCACACCCACACAAAACCCACACACACACACAATATATATATTTTAAATATATATATATATATATATATATATATTTTATATTATAAAAGTATATAGTATATATATGTGTAGTAAAATTTTATATATATGTGTGTTTTAATGTATATAAATATATACATATAATATATAATATTATATATATTATATATATAATATATATATATAATATATAATATTATATTATAAATTAATATAAATATATATATATATATGCAATAGGGCACACAAACACATATATACATTATACCATTTTTAAAATTTTGGTATACAACATATCTTTTAATAAAACCATAACAACATATATTTTAAAACATAACATGTAATTTTATATAAAAATATATATATATATATATATAATATAATATATATATTATAACTGTATATTATAATATATATTTATATATATTATATTATATATATTATATTTTAATATATAAAAATATTATATACTGCATACACAAAACACACACCCCAACACACACCCACACACACACACCACACACAACATAATTATATTATATATATATATATATATTTATATATATATATAATGCATATATGTATATATTTATATATATAATATATAATTATATTATATATATTACAAACTATTTTAATATATGCATATACTACATATTTGTATATATGCATACATATACAATACTAATGTCATAATTACACATATATTATGATACACTAAAATTGTATTCAACATAATTTATATATTTCAAACATAAAATAAAATATGAATGATGATGTTGAAAATGTACATTATGTTGTATGTTTTAATGTATATAGAGATTTATATTAGTTACATATATATTATATACGATATTTTTTTGTGCATTATAATATATATATATATTATATATATATATATATATTATATATATTATAAAATAATAATTATAATTTTTGAGAAAGGCCAATATCCTACAGGGGAAAATAGCTTTAAAAAAATACATATATGTATATATCATATATTATTTTTTTAACCCTATTTATTCCATGCAGGAAAAGGCCCTCCAATTCACTATTGAAAGGTTATTTGGGCAGGGCCACCCTTGCCTGATTGATCCTTTTCTAATCAATGCGGGTTTGGGCTCTCCTGGGCCTCTGGCCCCAAAGGTTTTTTTTGCTGGGTTTCTTCGTAAAGAGATCTTTTGAACCCCCCCAAAACGCCTTGGGCCCCTTTTCTGATAACTTTTAGTGTTATCTCGCACACCTTACTTTAAGGCTAGTATTTTTAATTGTAGGCCAGAGTGCTTACAATTAAAAATACGAAGCACTGTGGCCAATTAGCAGTTTTACTGCGAGGTGCCGGCCAAACCCCATAGGGTTAGATTCCCCGTTGGGCAGGGTCTTAACCCCGACCGGCCCTAACATACAAAGACTTTTTAATTGCCCAGTTGTGTCTTCCTTTTTTGATACCACTACCGCCCTTGCATCATCCTGTCAATTAGCTTCTGCTAGACTTCCCTCCCTGACCTTCATCTCCCCCTCGTGCTATGTATTCATGGGTCACGTAATCAAATTATCATATTCTGGGGAGCCCATCTCCTGTGAGGTGGTTCTCAGAAAATCTTCTCCATCACAGAAGTTGCCTGACACATTGTTTTAAAAGTTCACAATGGCTACAAAGTTGTTGTTGCCAAGCCTGAACAGCTGACCCCCTTCCTTTCCTCGACTGGCCAAAGAACACTCGCAAACAAGGGCTTCAAACTCCCCCTTTCCCCCTGAGACTAAGGCTAAAGCACGGTCGTGGCTAAAAAGATCGACAAGACAATCCTGCACGATCGTGCGAGTCTATCCAGGGGGAAGTCTCGGAAAAAAAAACGACGTCACTGTCGTAGATGTATACAAACCCCCAGAGTCACGCATCGTAAAGATCCGTTGCTCGGGCGCGAGAGGCACAGAAGCTCCAAACCCTCGGGGGATTGTGATGTTTAACACATCCTCCCCTCCTATAATGTGAAACCTGAGAGCTTTATTCAGGTTTGACCAGTCCCTTGAAATGTTACAGATTTAACCACACTAAACATACATGCACACCACGAACAGAGATGCAGCAGATGTGCGAACTTGGACACTTCTTTGCCACATGCAACAAGACCATAAAATGTTGCAACGGGCGAGGGACAGCATGTCGCCGTCAGGGGGTCTTGCCCCAAACGCAAAGAAATTATTAGACAAAAAGACAAGCAAAAAAAACAAAACAATACCCAACCTACGCTTCAACACTCCGACCCTTACAAACATCTACACCCACCACAAAACGACCCAACACGATTCCCTGGGAACACAATCCCTTTCACCACCTCAATTTCCCCAAAACAACGCCTTCATACCTAACAACAACTCAAATACAGACCATACTACACGTAGCTTTAATAGCTGAAAAATACAACGCCAAGAAATTCAAACATACTCCCAACACTACTACAAAAAACGGTTCCCCAGCATTGTGATGCCGAGGGAAACTTGAAACGAGAACCTGTACATACCTGAGTATCACGCACAAACAAACACAAACACCGAGGCTAAAATGGCGACCACCACTCACCACAGCCCTCTACCTCCGATGCACACTTACCCCAAAACCACAACGCAAACCAAGAGAAACTGCACAAGAAAAACAACAAATAACACAAACGATCACAAACGCAAATTTCCTTCACCACTTAACATGCACCAAAAAAAGACAAAAAAGACCTCTGCTCACGGAAACCCCGGAGCCCTCCACTCCTCGTCGTCGTCATGACGACACCATCATCGGGGACTCCAGCAGCGGGGAGAGCCTCCACATCGACCTCAGTCCTGAGATTGAAGAGGGGGCTACGGCGCTGCCTGTTCCCCCTAGGGAGACACGGTAGTATCGGGAATTCTGTGCCTCCCTCCCCCGGAGTCCCTCCCAGACCCCGAAGAGACCCAGTCTGGGGCTCGTCCTCAATCTGTTACCGTGAGCAGAAAACCCCACGAAAAGTAGGTCATCGTCATCTCGACCTGCTCTGAGTGGCATGCTGACAATCTTTCAAGCGAATGTAATTCATTTTATAACGTAAGACACGTATTTTACGACTTCCTAGACCGGGGAAGTCTTGACGTGTTCTTTTAAACTCCACCTTCTATCCTAATTCCTATGCTATTAACACTTCGGCTACACGTCAAGACAATCACGAAACGGCTGGTTTGTAGGGTCCTGCATTCTCGTAAATCCACCTTCATTTCGAAATCATCTCGCCCTCCATCTGAGTACCCAGCTGGCCGAGGGTAGGATCTCGTTTCCTCTCTTGAAGCTGCGGGAAAGGAAGGAGGTGGCCGTCACCGTACACTTCCCCCTAAGTATTTTCGACTCTGATGTATTATCATGGGATTAGGGGCATACCCCTGCCCAAATTCGGGTAATCTGTCAGCAAGCTCATTACCTCTGATCCCTATGTGGCTGGGAAACCCAGTTTATGATGATTCTTCTACCTGTGCAAGAATCCTCTGTGCCAGTGTGAGGATGTAGTCAGAAGGTAGATATTGTTTTGTGGGTTTAGCGCTGCTGAAGACAGTCGACGGCTCCTTTGGAGTCTGTGTGTAGACCCCGTGTCCTTCCCTCACGGACACGTGGCTCAGTGCTCCTATGATAGCAACTGCCTCTGCCTGTAGCGAGGAGGCGTTGTCTGTTACCCTCATGGATTTTGTGGCATCCCTTGCTGTGAAGCCGGCGCCTGCAGTGTGGGTCAAGGGATTGACCGAAACCATCCGGTAATATGTTTGCTGCCCGGAGGGGTGATGGTTGCAATGACCCTCTGGGTTCTGCCTTAGGCTAGGCTACAATATTCGTTCTTTTTGTTTTCCAGTCTCATGACCGAGAACTTATCGAGGTTTGTGCCTACGGCGGAGCTTCGACAAAATCAGGGTGAGGGGATCCATGCCCTTTGGCCCGTAGCAGTTCTTTGAGCTGATGGCGTATTAACACCCTGGGTGTGTGGACAGCCAGGAGTTGTTTGCAAACAGCTCGTTATCTTGTTCTAGGCGTCTGACTATTTTAGTCTTGGCTGTGTTCCTGGAGCCTGTGACCTTTGATAAAAATTTGGTTGCATTAGATCAATTTGGGGGCCCAAAGGGGAGAAGGGTTTGCCTCCACTAGGATTTGAAGACCTTCGAAAACCTTGGGGCCCCCAAAAATGACCCTGGGGGCTTCGTTTTGACTTCCCCCAGTTGGTCTTTAATTTTTCTTTTAATGCCAACGAGAAAGGGGGGGCTAGTCTACAATGGGCCTGACAGATGTCAAAAATGATTTTATATTTTTTGTTTTGGGCCCTATGCGTCTTCCATCATTGCTCTCAGACAAAGTCTTGTTTTTTGTTCGGTAAACCCCAATACTGGACCTCCTTGTGGAAGGAGTTGTTTGATTGATTTTTTAAAATTTATTGCCGCGTCAACAGCTAAGGTCATTGCGCGAATACTTGTTAACTAGAAATTTTTAAAATTTTTAAAAACTTTAAAAATTATCAAAAAATATTTACAAATAACAAAAATTTTAATTAAAATCAAAAACAAAAATTAGCTCTAAGGCATAAATCTTGCATAAAAATTTATGATAATTAAATTTTATTGAAAAATTTTAGTCTCCCAAAGGGAAAATTTAAAACCCTCTATGTCAAAATTTTCCCCATACATTTTTCAGTGTATATAGGGGAGGCAAATACATACGTCTTTGGGGCTGAGAATGTTGCACATTTTTCCAGGTCGGTGTGTGGGAGGGGAAAAGGCATCAAAAGGCTGAGCGGCAGCTCCCTTTGGCCCTTTTTGATCAGCCGTCATTCCCTCTATACCAAAATGTGCGGGCCCCAACATAGAGTTATCTTTTTAATTTTGACATCAGTGCAAGCCACTTAAACCTCCCTCACTACGGATGTGATGATTTAAGCTCTGATTGCTTATAAGGCACTCGAGAGTCACAATAATACAATAAATGTTCAAAAGGTCCTAGTCTCAAAACTGCTGCAGGATGGCATGTAACTCTGCAGTGAAGATCGAGGTGTAGAGAAGATTTGCCAATCGTTTTTTCCTTCTGCTCACTGCTCAAAACCCCGCCATTTTTTTTCGAACCATCTGAAAAAATTGATCTGACCCCCCGGTTTTTAGAAATGTCTGAAAAAATTTCTCTCGGACTTCGTTGGATTCTCCCCTTTCCAATTCCGACAAAATCCGCTCGACTGATTAGCCAAGCGGAAATTGGGAATTCCAACAGCCATACCTTGGAGAGTTTTAAATTAGATTTTCCAAAAGTTTCCCTCATTCCCCTACCAAGGATCGGCTACCTAAAGGGGTTAAAAAACCAAATCGGATGTGGAGTCCTGGAATCCTTTGTAGTCTCGTGTAAAAATGGGTTTCATGTATTCTCGGTGTAATGAAAGGGGTGGTTCTCACTCTCACCCATCAGGGACTCCACGGTGAAGCCCCTAAAGCCCCAGTACAATTCTGAAGCTTCATTATACGAGTCCAACATCCTAGAACAGGGGGTTTTCGATAAAAGCTTCCATCCATAACAAGTTTAATAAAAAATAAGCGCTCTTAAACCCGCAAAGTGTTGGCGGTCTGCCCCCCAAATAGATTTAAAGAACCCGAAAAAATACAAATTGCTTTTGTAGCCCTTACTTTAAACTTTTTTTGATTTGAGGCACCCATTAACCCTGAGTCAAAATTAGCCCCAAGTACTTCACCTTTTTGGACAAATTGCAGTGGTTTGCTCCTAAATGGGGGAAGGGGAAATTTTCCCCTCTTTTGTGGAAATATAGCCAGGGTTGCTTGGGGAAATTTAAACCCTGATATGTTGCCACTGTAAACCCTGATTTATTGCAGCCTGCATGTGTCCTTCACATCCTTAAGTTCCCCCTAGCAGTACAGTGTAAAGTCATCCAATACAGTTACGAGAAAGATTTGAACAACTTTACAATGTCTTTATAGAAATGGCAAACAGGTCCACTTAAGACACCCCCTTGTGGGACCCCTTCCAGCTGTTTTCCCCGGGTTTAGAAAAACTTTTTCCCACCCAAACTCAAAATTTCCCCGTTAAAAGGGAAAGTTTTGTATGAAGGTAGGAAATACCTTTTAAAACCCAAATGTCTAAACTTCTTGAGTATGCCTGTTTCCCAAGTAGTATCATAAGCCTTTTAAAGGTCAAAAAGACCAAATGTGACGTCGCTGTGCAAAGGATTCTGTAAGCATTTTTTCCATCCTCACAGTGATCTGTGGTCGATCTCTCTTCAAACCCCATATCGATTGGATCAGACATTTTCCTTTCTAGCAGCCATGCAACCGAATTTTTTACTTTTCCCCACGCTTGCAGATCAGCTGGTGAGGAAATTGTCTGAATTTCCTGTGGGGAAAGCGTCCTTCAGGTTTAAATAGGAATAATTTGACTTTTTTCCATGTGGATGGCACTGTACCCTCCCATATATCCTATTTAATGGGTCCAACAAAACTTCGGGGGCTCTCGGGTAAGGAATATCATTTGGTAGGGAATATCGTACTTCCTGGGGCAGTCTTATGGCAGGCTCAAAGCAAGTCCATCTCCTTGTGCAAAAATGGCAAGTTGTAGGGAAGTTCTACTGCGTCCTACTGAAGAACGAACTAGGTTCTTTCCTGTTCACCCGAAGGTGGAGAATCGGGCAGGAAAGAGCTCCAGGGGAAATCCTGCCAGGTTTAGCTAGTTCTTTAGAAACATTTTTTTTATCTGTGATGATTATCCATCAATTTTTCAAAGCAGTTGGTGACAGTGAGTCTCTTTCCGCGATCTTACGCACCTTGTCCCATACCCTGCAAGGGGGGTTCCAAGTTAATAAGGGGAACTACTGTCCCTACTCCGTCTACCTCCTTTTGCATCGCCCGGCCTTGGCTCGGTCTTTTTTTAATGGTCAAGGTTACTCACTGGGGCGTGTTTCAACGCCTTTAAAGCAGCTTTTTTTGCTCGACGCTTGTTGGCATTCACAGACCAACCCGGTCTGGAGGCGAGGTAATGCCCCTCTTTTTGGGATGGATCTTCTGCTCAAGGGGAATTCGTGATGTGAAGGTTTTTCAGACTTTAAACTCTGAAATCTTACGATCCAGCAATACTGCGTTGATTTAAAAAAAATTTAGTCCGCATGTTCAAATTGCCCTCTTGCACTCCATTTGGCTGGAATCCATTTTCCCTCCTCCAAAAGTATTGGAAAAAGGTCGCTTTCCCTTAAAACTTCCTAACCCCAAGTGAAATTCATTGTGAATCAGGGGAGACAATTTTACAGGGTTTTATTAGAATTCCCATTTGAATTTGGAATGTGTGGGAGTGCACGTTCAATAAAATGCATCACTCTTGGAGCAAGGCCCAAGGCCCCCCTCGAGGTTGCACAAAGTGTCTCCCCCGAAACTCCCCAAAAGGGGAAAAAGGTGTGGCAACTGCTCAATAGATTTTTCCAAAAAAATTATTGTTCAATTTTGTGGAAAGGTAGTGGATGAAAAAGTGTAAAGGTCGTGTCAAGCCTATTTTCCCACCCTTTACCTCAGTGTTGGTTCAGGTGGATACCTTGAAGGGGAAAATCTTTACGTACCATTTTTGCTACCCTCCATGAGGTCCTTGTCAAAGGTCCCATAATGGGGTTGAACTTGGAACCTCTCAGGGAAAAGGGACAAATTTTTCCCCGGTCAAAATCTCTTTTAGCATATACAAAATGGATTATATGAACATCAGATATTGCGTTTTCCCATTTGCATGAATTCCCTGACAGTTCCCTGGATTGGGTATCCAGTTCTTTACTTATTCTTATAAGGGGTTTGGCAGCACTGGGTCAAGGTTTGCTTAACCTTTAAGCTGTCCCTTACCTGACCTGGGAGTACCCTTTTTAAAGGTTGTTTACCTGTGAATAGTTTTCCCCCAAAGGTTTCCCCTTGGCAGGGGTTTAGGATTTCTTTGCCCGGGGAAAAAGTGGACCCGAGCCTTTTCTTCGGGGGATTTTGTCTAGTACGGAGGCCCCTGTGGATTGGCAGCTGGACTTTTCCAGGTTCAGGGTTCCTTTCCTGGGCAAAGGGGGGGGCTGAGCCTTTACTTTAGGGCATTCTGCCTAGCAGCAGAGGCCCCTGTGGATGTGGGGGCAGCTGGGGCTTCACCGTTGAGGCCCCTGGGGCCTTAAAAATTGGCTCCAAAAACCTTACTTTGGGGGGAGGAGCTCCTCAAACCCCTCACTCCTATCCGTTTCTGGTGGAACAACTCACCAGAGGCATTTTCGCTTTGCGACTGAGGGTTAAGGAAGTGGCAGAGTTTTGTTTTTAAAAAGCATTGGAGGGCAAGGGTTTGGGGGAAAAGGGGGATGGAGAACCCAAGCAAAGGGCTTACCGGGTGTCAAATAGCACCGGGCACGCGCTTTGCCTCTGGAAAACTAACTTTCTCCTTTCTCCTTATTTCCAAACTTCCTTTTTAAAACGTACTTTTTTTCACTGCTTTGAAGAAGTTTATGAGCCTCTTTGCATGGTAACAGCATATTTGGGCCCGGCATTTTTTCATCTCCTTATGCCTTTGTACCAAACCCCTTTCCATATCTTGGGTTTCCCATTTTTTTTTAAAAAGCAGAGTTGGGTCCATCCCATAACCCCGGGAGTGGAAAACCGCAAGGGGTTTGGGGTATGGTTTACCCTTTAGGGGGTACCATGCTTAACTTAAACCCAATTCTGGAAGGACTAACGTTAAAAGTTAGAAGAAGAATGGTGTCGACTGTTCCAAACCCTCAAATTTTTCTTAAAATTTCTGCCCCTACATTAAAATTCCTAGTTCCTCTAACGTTTTTTCCCCAGAATACCCCATCAGGTCTCGGGAAAAAACAATTCCTTACACTGATTGAGGGGTTTTTTGAGGGAAACTGAACTTTAGCCCCGGGGGTTCGCATACGCACGCAGCGGGCCTCCCCCGTCTGATGCGAAACCTAACTATCAGGGTCCATCTCGCGTGGGTTTGCGAGGATTTACGTTTACATACTTCAACAATTTTTTTGATTTCTTCAAAAAAATCAGATCCCTTTGATACACCTTCCTGGTCTTTACTATTAGGTACTTACTATAGAAAAAGTTTTCATATTTCCGGGAAGATTTCCTTAGTGGATTGAGGAGGACTTTTTTCCCCCCTTACCTGGGTTTTGGGGGCCCGGGGGAAACCCTTACGATTCCCATTCTTTCCCTTTGGGGGAAACGGAAAGGTTCCCAAAAGGGCAATACTGATGTTCCAGAGGGAATGGGCGGGGGATTGGGGAGGGCATCAGGGGGAAAAGCTAATCTTTGAAAATTTTTAGTACTCCCCCCCCTACCCACATGGAGTCCAAAGAGGGGAAGCATATTGGGGCTCAAATCCCCAACAGCCCCGGGTAATGAGAAAATTTCCCCCCACTATTCATACTGATGCGTCGGGGCCTTTCGCTACGACTGAATATCCTGCTTACCCTAGCCATATTTGACCACCATTGACGAACGGGCCTTGATCAAGCCATCCGTCTAAAACCGAATAAAAACCAAAAGGTGTGTTCTAGTGCAGGGCGCAGCGTGCAGCATCACTCAACCTCCAGGGCTCCTGTCTCCTGGTAATACGGGGGGCCCCACACGGCAAACACACGTGGGAGAGTTTCCCTTTTCCCCCCCCTGGAAAGAACAGGGGGGTAACCCCCCTCTCATAGGCCTTGGGCCCAGGGAAACCATTTTGTCTCATCCCCTGGTGACCATATGGGGACCTTGGTCCGGCTCACCAGATCATTTGGGCCTCAAGCCCCCCCCCCACGGCAAGGCGGCTTCCGTTAGGGGGGAGATTTTTTTTGGAAATGCCAAGACCATTCACGGTCCACATGTAGTGGGAAAAATGTGCAGCATTCTCAAAAAAAGAAATATGTATTGTCTCCCCCTATACACGAAAAAAATTTTGGGGGGGGATTGTGCATAGATGGTTTTATTTGTTTCCTGAGGGGACAAAATTTTTCAATGAAAATTTTTTATATTTTAATATTTATGAATATTTTATCGTTGGAAAAAAAAATTTATCTTGTTTTTTCATATTTAAAAA
>NW_023641719.1:0-5000 GCF_015228065.2 Penaeus monodon
ACGTCCGCACGCGCCCGAAGATGGGTCCAGTTCACAGAAGGTGTGCACAGAGTTATCCTAATGCTGAAAATTCGTATAGGAAAGAGTAGGCTAGGAGGGCACGAAGCTACATGCAAGCATATAGCTTTGTGGCAACAAACAAGGGGGAGCATGTCACCGTCCGATAACACGTAAGAGCCGAGGCCGAAATTGCATGGAACCGGGCGTGGTACATCTCTTTAATCCGCCCATGCAAACGCCACACGACCGAGAGGTCATGGTGACTCTCTTGGCATTACTCGGCTTGGCGACACCCGCTGCGCCCCGTCCGCCACCTTTGCCGGAACGCTCCTCCCTTCTCTCTGAATCGTCCAACTAAGGACCGATTCACCGCAGGGAGAGAGGAGAGGAGAGGAGAGGTCCTTCTTCTTCAGCTGCTCGATGTCCACTCTTTGATAAGAGATGCATAGAGGTATATATATACATTTACTGAGCGCTCAGCTTGTAGTGGACCGCCTGTATATATCCCCCACGGTCCCTTACATATGCAGTGGCCCACGATCACCCAGTCAATGCGAAGAGTCACTATAATAGCAAATAGGCCAGTTCAAAGTGTCATTGAGCTACCCTGGAGTACCGGGACCTCAATCGCGCCGCGATCCCCTTCTTGTTATTATACCTCTCGCTAACGTTAAATGTCCAGCAAATTATCTCTGTCTTCAGAGAGTATTTGCATTTCCACTGCCCTCAGCGGTTTTTCTTTTTTACCCATTGACGGTGACAAGGGAACACTACACCTCTCCTCAGACCCGCAGCTCTCTCTATCACAGGGTAACCTGTATAGGGAGGCCCAGCAGTCTGAGGTGACATTTAGGTGTGCTTTCTCTCCCCCTAAACTGCCAGGTCACAGCCTCTCCATCATTAAGACTTCTGCACTGCCTCCTCGTGGCCACCCATGGGTAACTGGGTACCTTGCGGTCCCAGGCTAAATCTGTGGGGGATCTCGGAGCAGCAGGAGGCCCCAGAGGTACGGAGTTATGGCCCACCGGCGTGTGGACACGCTCTGGCTTCATACCAACTCCTGCCCCCTAGCCACCCTGGGGTAATGGGGCGGCTCGGGGAGGTGGGCCTTGCCAGTCCTCCTCCCCCCAGAATGACCCTCTGGCAACGTCTTTTATAAATGGAAATGCTGGGGGGAGGGGTGTTGTCCCTCCCACCCAGCAAGTAAGGCGGGCTGTGGGTCCCGCTGGGAGGGCAAATGTCGGGGTGCAGGATTGGAACGAGAGTTACTCGTCCCACCTGCGCCCCGGCAGGCGCCAACCCACCATGAAGCTTGTGGGGGAAAGCCCTCGGGAACCCCACAGGTGGATAGGCGGTCCCACAGCCTGCCGACCCCCTTTATCTGGGGCTGTGTTGGTGGGGGCGGCAGAGGTGGCGTGCACCCGGAGTGACCACCCGAGGCTTAACCTCAGGCGTGCTTTCCGGTAGGCGCTTGGAACATCCGGTCCTTGCGGCAGTATGAGCGGTTTACCTCTGCTATCGCGAGAATTGAAGCGACTGGGAGTTGAGGTGGCTGCCCTCACAGAGGTGAGAAGACCTGGTAGCGGCACGATCAGTGTGGGTGGTTACACCTACTACTGGTCGGGCCGCAGCGATGGTCACCACCTCCAGGGTGTAGCCATAGCCATCTCCAGTCGACTTCAGCCTGCGGTAGTCGAGGTGACACCGGTTGATGAGCGTATCATGGCATTGAGACTGAAGCTGCTTTTGGCTTTCATGTCTCTTATTGCTGTATACGCTCCTACCGATGTACATAAAACCGATGTGAAAGAGGCGTTCTACGCCAAACTCGCATCTGTGGCAGACGATTGCCCCCGGCGAGACATTCGCATTGTTCTGGGCGACTTCAATGCGGTATCCGTGTGACCGAGCTGGCTACGAGATGTCTGTCGGCCCCCATGGCTCGGGAGCTGATCCCAGCAGCGAGAATAGCCTCCTTCTCCGGGACTTTGCTAGGTCCCAGAAAATGAGGATCTCTGGCTCCTGGTACCAGCGCTCCAACTCGCACCGCTGGACTTGGTACAGCGATACGGGTACAGTGGCCAAGGAGATCGACCACATTCTTGTCAGCACGCGATGGAGGATCCTCCAGAACTGCAGGGTTTACCGGAGTGCTGAGTTCTGTGGCACCGACCATAGGCTGCTTGTGGCTACCCTGCGGGTCCACTTCAAAACTCCCCGTCCCTCCAGTGGCCACCCTAAGGTGTTTCACTTGGACAGACTAAGGGAGGAGGAGTGTGCCCGTGGGTTCGCCACGGCAGTCTCTGACCGATTCTCAGAAACCAGCAACCTGACGGATCCAGTTGCTCTGTGGGAGTCCTTCAAGCGTGTAACACTCGAAGCAACTCAGGAGTCCATTGGCGTACGCCCAGGGACAAGGCAGAATACCATCTCCCTGGAGACATTAGAGGCCACTGAAGCGTGTCGCAAGGCTCGGCTGAATGGGAATCAAGTCTTGCGTCGTTCCATGGTGCGTAGGGCTCGGACACTGCTGAGAAGGGACAAGGAACAGTTCATCAGGAATCTTGCTGAGGAGGTCGAAGGCCATTTCTTGGTAAATGACCTTCGCCCTGCCTACCAAGCCCTGAGAAACTGAACCCTAAGCCCTCCTCACAGATGACTGCAGTCCGATCAGCGGATGGACGGATCATCTCAGATCATGTTGGGGTTCGTGAACGTTGGGCTGAGTATTTTGAACAGTTGTACCAGGTGGATCCTCCAACAGTTAGCTTGGATGCAAGCGATGTCTCAGTGCCTGTGACGGACCCACCCATCAGTGAGGAACCTCCTACCCTAACAGAGGTTAGGCTGGCGATTTCCAAGCTGAAGAGTGGGAAAGCTGCAGGCATATGTGATATCCCTGCTGAACTGCTAAAGGCTGGGGGTGAACCTATGGCTCGGGGCCTGCATACAGTCCTGACTGCCATTTGGCAGTCTGGTACCATTCCCCTGACCTGCTGAGGGGCGTGGTCATCCCTCTCTGGAAGGGGAAAGTGGATCGATGGGACTGTAGCAACTACCGTGGCATTACACTGCTCAGCATACCAGGCAAGGTTCTCGCTCACATTCTTCTGAAACGGATCCGCAACCACCTACTGAGGCACCAGAGACCGGAGCAGTCTGGATTTACTCCTGCAAGTCCACAATAGACCGTATACTAGCGCTTCGAGTAATTGTGGAATGCCGTCGTGAGTTTGGTCGTGGGTTGCTTGCAGCCTACATCGACCTCAAGAAGGCGTTTGACTCGGTGCATCGGGAATCGCTATGGGAGATCCTGAGGCTCAGGGGAATTCCGACACAGATTATTGGCCTGATAGCAAGCCTCTATACTGGTACTGAAAGTGCTGTAAAGTGTGGTGGGGGTATGTCGAACTTCTTCCCTGTTAATTCAGGGGTGAGGCAAGGCTGTGTCCTTGCACCCACACTTTTCAACACTTGTATGGACTGGATAATGGGCAGAGCTACTAGCCAAAGTCAGTGCGGAGCAACACTAGGCAATATTAAGGTCTCGGACCTTGACTTTGCCGACGATGTTGCCATCCTATCTGAGTCCTTGGAGTCACTTGTGGGGCTCTTGATGCATTTAGCAATGAGGCGAAGCCCCTAGGCCTAGAGGTCTCCTGGACCAAGACCAAGATTCAGGACTTTG
The DNA here is from genome assembly GCF_015228065.2 of Penaeus monodon. Taxonomy (NCBI): domain Eukaryota; kingdom Metazoa; phylum Arthropoda; class Malacostraca; order Decapoda; family Penaeidae; genus Penaeus; species Penaeus monodon. The sequence continues at coordinate 3,689 of NW_023641719.1, forward strand.
GGGGCCTGTTAGGGGAACCCGTTCAGTCGATCCATGCTTGCGGCGAGGACGTTGAAGTCACAGAAAGTTTTACATACCTTGGTAGCATAGTCCATATCTCTGGGTTGTCAGACCAGGAAGTCAGTAGACGGATTGGTCTGGCAACAGGAGCCATGAACTCGATCAACAAGAGCGTTTGGAGATGTCGGTACCTATGCAGAAGGACCAAGCTGCGTGTCTTCAAGGCCTTGATACTTCCAGTTTTGCTCTATGGAAGCGAAACCTGGATGCTATCCAGTGCCTTGGAGTCTCGCCTTGATGCCTTTTGTAACAAGTCCCTTCGCCGGATCATGGGGTACAGTTGGCAGGACCACATGTCCAACCGGCGGTTACACCGTGAGACTGGCATGGTACCTGTTACTTGCATAATCCGGGATCGCCAACTCAGGCTATATGGCCACCTAGCTCGCCTCCCTATGGACGACCCTGCCCACCAGGTTGTCTCTCTGCGAGACAACTCTGGGTGGAGGAGACCTGTGGGACGTCCTAGGAGATCATGGCTTGGGCAGCTCGACGAGACCTGTCGTGAGGAACTAGAGATGGGCCGTGTGCCTGCCTGGAGACTCGCCTCGAGGGATCCTCGTGGCTGGAAGCGAAGGGTAGATGCGGCCATGCGCCCCCGTCGGCGTTAGCCCCTTGATGATGATGATGAAACTCCTGCAATTTCCTGTGGCCATCTGGACCTACATAAGCCCCAGAGACTTTTGTATTCGTCTGGGTGGTGCGCTGCTTACCTGTTGTCCCTTTGTAGCAAGGTTTGGCAATAAGGGAGCGGCCCAACACAGAGCTCCGATCCTCTAGTGCACTGGAGAACGCAACCAGTCTGCCACTAGAGGGGGTCGAGTATAGGCCTCTCTTTACCTCACCTCTTTCTCACCATCACCGCACCCCTTATCTCTCACCCGACCACATCACCCACTCACCCGACCCATGCAACGAAAATGACCAAAATAAAAATTAAAACTCTTGGTGGTCCCACCCAGAAAAAGCGTGAGACCCTAGCCAATGCACTTTTCAAAGCAGAAATCAGAGTACTTCGGTACTTCACCTTCCATGACGGCTACCTGGCTTTAATAGATGACAACCATGCCGAGAAGCTCTTCTCGAAGGATGTCGTCCAGACCCTGGATAAACTTGGCTTCTCCCCGGTAATCCCGATTGACATGAAGGCTAAGCTAACACTCATCTTCAAAAAACTAGACCGACAAGTCGCCAACGAGTTGGAACACGATATTGAGGAAGAAATCACGTCTTCCTTCCCGGGAGCCCAAGT
>NW_023641720.1:0-10328 GCF_015228065.2 Penaeus monodon
AATAATAATAATAATAATAATAAAATAATAATAATAATAATAATAATAAATATAATAATATGCAATGTTATTCAAAATTCTCTTTATTCTCACTTTATCATCATTATGTTATGACTAATACAATGCTAGTAAGTCTTATCATTAATTACCTAATAATTGCCGAAATTCAACCAAAGAAAATCGAAAAAAGTCATTTTGGAGTATACTCCAAAGGCTATATTTCGCTAGATTTTGCCACTTTTTCGACTTTTGGGAATGGTTTTCTTTTTACCTTTTTATATTATATATTATGGACACATTCCTGTATTAACATCATCATTATCAAGATTATAATCATTATTATCGTTATCATCATCATGTATCATCATTTCATATTATCATCATCATTATCATCATGATTGCAATTATTATCACATTTATTGCAATTGTTATCATTATTATTGCAATCCGTGGCGTTATAGTATATATTTTTGCAATAATTACTAAAACCACATCATAATACTAGTAATAACAATAATAAAAACAATAATAACGATTTTATAATAATTATGTATATCATTATCTTAATTAGTATCGTGATTACTGTAATTATTTACTGTATAATAATTATTTTTGCAATTATACTACCAGTACAAATACATAATAATGACATAATAACAATAAGCCTACTATAACAATATTTATAAACACTAGCATATCATATTATTTATTATACTTATTATTATTATTGTTATTATACAGTTATAATATATTTTATGGCACATAATACTAATAATTAAGATAAAGTTAATAATAATGATAAATAATAATAATAAATAATAATAAATAATAAGAATAAATAATAATTAATAATAATAATAATTAATCATAATAATAATCATCATTCAAATGTTATCAAAATTCTCTTTATTCTCACTTTTATCATCATTATTTGTTATGATTAATCCAATTTCAGAATAATTATTATCATTATACCCTAATAATTGCCGAAAATCACAAAGAAATCCGAAAAAACGTCATTTTGGAGTCTACTCTCAAAAGGGCTATATTTCGCTAGATTTGCCGCTGTTTCGACTTTGGAATTTTTTTTAACATTTTATATTATTATACATTATCCTATCTTATCAAACATTACAAGATTATCATCATTATTACGTTATCTATATTCAATATTTCATCATTATCATCGTATCATTATATTGATTGAATATATCATCATTATTGCAATTGTTATCATATTATTGCAATCATGGATTATAGTATAATATTTTTGCAATAATACTAATACACATCAATAATATAGTAATAATCAATAATAATAACAATAAAACGATTTTATAATAATTATTTATATCATTTTTAATATATCGTATACTGTAATTATTACTGTTATAATAATATTTTACAATTATTACCAGTACAAATAATAATAATGATAATATAACAATAATAATACTATAACAATAATAAACACTAGCATTATATATTATTATTTATAATTATAATTATTATATATTAAGTATAATATATTTTTTGGAATAATACTAATAATTAAGATAATAGTAATAATAATGATAATATAATAATAATAATATATAATAATAAAATATAATAATAATAATATAATAATAATAATAATATATAATAAATAATAATAATTTCAAATGTTATCAAATTTCTATTATTCTCATTTTATCATCATTAGTTATATGAATACAATTTGTATTATTATCATTATTACCCTAATAATTGCCGAAATTCACAAAGAAATCGAAAAAAAAATCGTTCATTTTGGAGTATACTTTCAAAGGCTATATTTCGCTAGATTATGCCGCTTTTGACTTTTGGGAATTTTTTCTTTATACCTTTTTTAATATATATGACACAATTCTGTATATCCTCATCATTATCAAATTATCATCATATTATTGTTATCATCATCATTATCATATCATCATTATCCATATCATTATCATATTATTTGCAATTATTATCATCATTATTCAATGTTATCATTAATTATTAATCATGGAGTTTATAGTATATTTTTGCAATAATACTAATTAACCACATCAATAATAATATTTAATAACAATAATAAAACAATATAACGATTTTATAATAATATTTAATATTATAATTAATATATCGTTATTAACTGTAATTATACTTATTATATTATTATTTCAATTATACTACCAGTACAAATAATTATAATATAATTTAACAATAATAATACTAATAAAATAATAATTTTAATAAAATAAAAACCAATAGATTATTATTATTATTATTATACTTTATATTATTGTTATTAACATTTAATATAATTTTTTCAATAATCTTTAAAAAAATGTAATAATATAAAATTATTAATAAAAATAAAAAAAAAAAATATAATTAAAATAATAAAAAAATAATAAAATTTTTAATTTATCAAAATTTCTTATTCCCTTTTATCATCATTTTGTTATGTTATCAATTTTATTATTACATTAATACCATAATTCCGAAAACAAAAAATCAAACAAAACTCATTTTAATACTCTAAAGCATTTTCCAATTTTGCCTTTTTGCATCATTATCATCATTATCATCATTATCATCATCATTATATATTATTGCAATATATCATCATTATTGCAATGTTATCATTATTATTGCAATCATTGGAGTTATAGTATATATTTTTGCAATAATACTAATAACCACATCAATAATAATAGTAATAACAATATAAAAAAATAAAGATTTTATATAATATTTATTTATATTATTTAATTAGTATTTATTATACTTAATTATTATATGTATATTAAGTTATAATATATTTTGAATAATACTAATAATTAAATTAATAATAATAATAATAATAATAATAATAATAATAATAATAAATTAAATTATAAATTATAATTAATTATAATATATATTATATAATAATTTAAATTTATCATTAAATTCCTTTATTATCCAAATCATCACAATATTCATTTATAATTATTATATCATATTCTCTATAATTTGCACATCATTATCATGATTTTAAAACTTTTTATTATACTCTCAAGCTTATTTCGCAATTATTATTTTATCATTGGAGTTATGTTATATTTTTCAATAATTTATAATCACTCAATGACAAATATTATAATACATCATATTACAATATACATTATTATTTATCATCATTATTAATATTATTTTATCTAATTATTACTATTATAATATTATTTGCAATATAACATATAATATCAATTGATAATAATTATTAATAATTATTAATATATTATATTTTGCATTATATTATTACATTATACTTATTATAATAATATATATAATTACATTTTAATATATTTTTATATATATTAATTAGATATATTAATAATAATATAATAATAATAATATATTATAATTATAATAATAATAATAATATAATAATAAATAATAATAATATTAAATTTATCAAAATTCATTATTTATTTTATTATATATTATATATAATTAATATTTAATTTAATATATTTACATAATATAAATACAAAGTAATAATAATAAATATATTAGATATACTCTAAAAGCTATATTCTAATTTATCATATTATTTTGAATTATATTATATTCAATTTATATATTTCATATTCTCATTATTACATCATATTTAAATTACATCAATTTATGAATTAATACATCATTCCTTATATATCTCAATATCATCATTATGAATTTTACTCTTATTTGGAATTTTTTCTTATATGTATATTGAGTTTGACATTTTTATAATTATAACATTCAATTATAATTTATATATATATATAACATAACTTTATTATCATCATTTATCATTATTAATTATATCTTTATTCAATTTACTTATATCAATCATTATATTATATACTCAATAATATAATATAATAATAATAATTAATAACAATATTATAACAATAATATTATTATATATTATTATATATTATTTTTATAATTATTATAATATTTTTTGAAATATAAAATTAATAAATAAAATAAGATAATAATAATATAATAAATAATATAATATATATAATAATATATATAATATATTCAATTTATTCCTTTATTTATTTTATCAATTTTGTTATGATTAATACAATTCTGGTAATTATTATATTATTACCCTAATAATTCCGAAATTTCACAAAAAATAAAAAAGTCATTTTGTACTCAAAAAGGCTAATTTCCTAGATTTTCCGCTTTATCGACTTTTGGGAATGTTTTTTTACCTTTTTATAATCATATATGCACAATTCCTGTTTTATCATCATATTATCAAATTGATCATTATTTCTATCATCATATTTATATTATCATATTATCATCTATCATTATCATCATATTCAATTATATATCTATATGCAATTTATCATATTATTGCAATCATTGGAGTTATAGTATATAATTTTTGCAATATACTAATAACCACATCAATAATATAGTAATACAATACTAATAACAATAATAACGATTTTATAATAATTATTTATATCATTAATCTTATTAGTAATCGTTATTACTGTAATTATTACTGTTTATAACGATTATTTTGCAATTATACTACATTACAATATAATAAATGATGATAATACAATATAATACTAATAACACTATTATACACCACTAGCATTTTATTATTATTATTATACTTATTATTATTATTGTTATTATTACAGTTATTAATAATTTTTTGCATAATACTAATAATTAAGATAAGTAGTAATATAATGATAATAATAATATAATATAATAATAATAATAATATAATAATAATATAATAATAATAATAATAATATAATAATAATATTCAAATGTTATCAAATTCTTCTTTAATTCTCACTTTTTATATCATTATTGTTTATGTTAATCAATTCAGTAATTATTATCATTATTAACCCTAATAAATTGCCGAAATCCACCAAAGAAATCGAAATAAATGTCATTTTGGAGTATACTCTCAAAAGGCCTATATTTCGCTAGATTTTGCCGCTTTTTCGACTTTTGAATGCTTTTCTTTTACCTTTTTATATTATAGATGGACAAAATTCCTGTTATTATCATCAATCATTATCAAGATATATCATTATTATCGTTATCATCATCATTTCATCATCATTATCATCATTATACATCATCGATTATCATCCATTATTGCAATTATTATCATCATTATTGCATTGTTATCATTATTATTGCAATCATTTGGAGTTATAGGTATATATTTTTGCAATAATACTAGTAACCACAAATCACTATAATAGTAATAAACAATAAATACAATATAACGATTTTATAATCATTATTTATATCATTATCTTAATTAGTATCGTCTTACTCGTAATTATTACTGGTTATAATAATTATTTTTGCAATTATACTACCGGTACAAATAATAATAATGATAATAATAACAATAATCATATCTAATACATATTATAACCACAGCAGTTATGTTATTATTATTATTATTATTGATTATTATTGTGTATTATTACAGTTATATATATTTTTTTGGCAATAATACTAATAATTAAGAATAATGAGTACTAATATGATAATAATAATAAGAATAATATAATAATAATAATAATGAATAATAAATAATAACTAATAATATAATAATATAATAATAATAATTTCAAATTTTATCAAATTCTCTTTATTCTCACTTTTAAAATCATCAGTATTGTATGATTAATACAAGTCTAGTAATTATTATCATTATTCCCCTAATAATTGCCGAAATCACCAAAGAAATCGAAAAAACGGTCATTTTGGAGTATACTCTCAAAAGGCTATATTTCTCTAATTTTGCAGCTTTTTCGACCTTTTGGGAATGTTTTTTCTTTTACCTTGTTTATATTATATATGGACCGTTCCTCTTATTATCATCATCATTATCAAGATTATCATCATTTATTATCGTTTAATCATCATCATTAATCACATTATCATCATTATCAATCATCATTTATCAGCATTATTTGACAATATTTATCATCATTATTGCAATTGTTATCTTATTAATTGCACTCATTGGAGTTAATTGTATTTTTTGCAATAATACTAATACCACATCAAAACATATAATACAATAATAATAACTAATATAACGATTTTAATAATATTATTTATATCATTATCTTACTTAGTATCGTTATTCTGTATATTACTGTTATAATAATTATTTTTGCACTTATACTACCAGTACAAATAGATAATAATGATAATATAACAATATCAATACTAATAACAATATTATACCAATAGATTATTATATTATTAATTATACTTATTATTTTATTGTTAGTATTACAGTTTAAATATATTTTTTGGCAATAATCTAATAATTAAGATAATAGTACTAATAATGATACTAATAATAATAATAATAATACTAGCCGTCATTATCATTCTAAAAATAAAAATAATAATAATAATAATAATAATAATAATATTCACAGTTATCAAAATTCTTCTTCTTCTCACTTTTATCATCATATTATTGTTATGATTATTACAATTCCCTAAACAGTAATTATTATCATTATTTACCCTAATAATTGCCGACTCACCAAAGAAATCGAAAAAACGTCATTTTTGGAGTATACTCTCAAAGGCTATATTTCGCTAGATTTTTGCCACTTTTCGACTTTTGGGAATGTTTTTCTTTTTACCCTTTTTTTATATTATATATGGACACATTCCTGTTATTATCATCATCATTTTAAGATTATCATCATTATTATCGTTATTCATCATCATTATCATCATTAATCCATCTTATCATCATTATCATCAATCATTATCATCATTTATGCAATTATTAAGCATCATTATTGGCAATGTATCATTATTATTGCAATCATTGAGTTATAGTATTATTTTTGCAATAATCCTAATAACCACATCAATATAATAGTAATACAATAATAATAACAATAATTAACGGATTTTATAATAATTATTTATATCATTATCTTAATAAGTAACGATATTACAGTAATTATTACTGTTATAATAAATTTTTTTGCAATTATACTACAGTACAAATACTATAATGGATAATAATAAAATAATAATATCTAATAACAATATTATAACCACTAGCATTAATATTATTATTATTATACCTTATTATTATTATTGTTATTTTATTACAGTTATAAATTTTTTGCAATAATACTAATAATTAGATAATAGTAATAATAATGATAGATAATACTATAATAATTAATAATATAATAATATAATAAATAAAATAATAATAATAATATTCAAATCTTATCAAATTTCTCTTTATTCTCACTTTTATCATCATTATTGTTATGATTATAATACAATTCTTGTAATTATTATCATTAATTACCCTACCCTAGATAATATTGCCGAAATCACCAAAGAATCGAAAAACGTCATTTTGGAGTATACTCTCAAAGGCTATATTTCGTAGATTTTGCCGCTTTTTCGACTTTTGGGAATGTTTTTCTTTTACCTTTTTTTATATTATATATTGACACGAATGTCTGTTATTATCATCAGCATTATCAAGATTATCATCATTCTTTAATCGTTATCCTCATCATTATCATCATTATCATATTATCATCATCATTATCATCATTATTGCAATTCTTATCATCATTTATTGCAATTGTTTTCATTATTATTGCAATCATGGAGTTCTAGTATATATTTTGGCAAATAATACTAATAACCCATCAACTAATAATAGTAATAACAATAATAATAACAATAATACGATTTTATAATCATTATTTATATCATTCTCTTAATTAGTATCGTTCTTACTGTAATTATTACTGTTATAATAATTAGTTTTGCAATTATACTACCATACAAATAATATAATGATATAATAACAATAATATACTATAACAATATTATAACCACTAGGCACAATTATTATTATTGTATTATACTTAATTATTATTATTGTTATTATTACGTTTATAATATATTTTGCAATAATAATAATAATTAAGATAATATTAAATAATAATGAAATATATAATAATAATACTAATAATAATAATAATAATAATAATAATAATAATATAATAATATTCAAATGTTATCACAAAATTCTCTTTATTCTCACTTTATCACCATTATTGTTCATGATTACTACAATTCTGGTAATTTATTTCATTATTACCCTTACTAAATTGCCGAAATCACCAAAGAAATCGAAAAAACGGTCATTTTTTAGTATACTCTCAAAAGGCTATATTTCGCTAGATTTTGCCGCTTTTTCGACTTTTGGGGATTGTTTTTTTTCTTTTACCTTTTTATATTATATATGTACCAATGCCTTTTTATTATCATCATCATTATCAGATTATCATCATTATTATCATGATCATCATCATTATCATCATTATCATCATTATCATCATCATTATCATCATTATTTGCAATATATCATCATTATTGCAATTGTTATCATTTTATTGCAATCATTGGAGTTATAGTATATATTTTTGCAATAATATAATAACCACACATCATAATAATAGTAATAACATAAGAATACAATAATACGATTTTATAATCATTATTTATATCAATTATCTTAATTAGTATCGTTATTACTGTAATTATTACTGTTATAATGATTATTTTTGGGCAATTATATTACCAGTAACAAATAATATAATGATAATAATAACATAATAATACTATAACAATATTATAACCCACTAGCATTATTATTATATTATTATACTTATTATTATTATGTTATTATTACAGATATAATAGATTTTTTTGGCAATAATACTAATAATTAAGATAATAGTAATAATAATGCTAATAAATAATAATAATAATAATAATAATAATAATAATATAATAATAATAATAATATAAATAATAATAATATTTCAATGTTATCAAAATTTCTCTTTATTCTCACTTTTTATCATCATTATTGTTTATTATTAATTACAATTCTAGTATTATTATCATGATTACCCTAATAATTGCCGAATCACCAAAGAAATCGAAAAAAATTCATTTTTGGAAAAAAGTATACTCTTCAAAGGCTATATTTCGCTAGATTTTCCGCTTTTTTTTCGACTTTTTGGGAATGCTTTTTGCCTTTACCTTTTTATATTTTATGGACCAATTCCTGTTATTATATCATCATTATCAAGATTATCATCATTGATTATCGTTATCATCATCATTATTCATCATTCTCATCATTATCATATCATTATCACTCATTATTTGCAATTATATCATCATTAGTGCAATTGTTTATCATTATTATTTGCAGCTTGGAGTTATAGTATATATTTTTTTGCAATAATACTAATAACCACATCAATAATAATAGTAATAACAATAATAATAACAATAATAACGATGTTAATAATCATTATTGTTATATCATTATCTAATTTAGTAATCGTTTTTACTGTAAATTATTACTGTTATAATAATTATTTGTGCAATTATACTACCAGTACAATAATATAATGATAATAATAACAATAATAATATACTAATCACAATATTTAACCACTACATTATTATTATTATTATTATTATTATTATTGTATTTTGTTATTATTACAGTTATATATATTTTTGGCAATAATACTAAATATTAAGATAATGTATAATAATGATAATAATAACTATAATAATAATAATAATAATAATAATAATAATAATATAATACTATATAATCTAATAATTCAAATGTTATCAAAATTCTCTTTATTGCTCATTTTATCATCATTATTGATTATGATTAATACAATTCTAGTAATTCTTAATCATTATTACCCTATAATTGGCCGAAATCACCAAGAAATCGAAAAAAACGTCATTTACTTGGAGTATACTCTCAAAGGCTATATTTCGCTGAGATTTGCCCTTTTTCGACTTTTGGGAATGTTTTTTCTTTTACCTTTTTATATTATATTGGACCAATTCCTCTTATTAATCATCCATCATTATCAAGATTATCATCTTATTATCGTTATCTCATCATATATCATCATTATCATCATTATCAATCATCATTATCTCATTATTGCATTAGTATCATATTATTGCAATTGTTATCATTATTATTGCAATCTTGGAGTTTAGTATGATATTTTTGCAATATACTAATAACCCACATCAATAATAATAGTAATAACAATAATATATAACAATAATAACGATTTTATAATAATTATTTAATCATTATCTTAAGTAGTATCGTTATTACTGTAATTATTCTGTTTAATAATATTTTTGCAATTATACTACCAGTA
>NW_023641722.1:0-10326 GCF_015228065.2 Penaeus monodon
TAGTCCCCTGATTTTGTACTTGGCTTTTGTTTATCTGTCTTTTTTGTTGTTATAGATGTGTAGTTTACTTGTTATGTGTTGTTTATATGTTTATGTTTATATAGTTTTGTCCTCTTTATCTGTATTTCTATGTATATTTTCAGCCTCTGGCTGCATGAAAATCAATAAGCCAGATTATTATTATTATTATTATTATTATATATATTATTATTATATATATATGTGTGTGTGTGCGTGTGTGTGTGTGTGTGTGTGTGTGTGGTGTGTGTGTGTGTGTGTATGTGTGTGTGTGTGTGGTGTTGTGTTGTGTGTGTTATGTATGTACATATCTATTGTGTTTGTTGTGAATGTATACTATATATATTATATATATATATAATCTATATATATATTATTATATTATATATATCTATATATATATTATATAATATACATATATATATCATATAATATATCTATATATTATTATATATATATTATATATATATATATTTTATCCTATATTATTATATATATATATAATATATATATATATATATATATATATATATATATATATATATATATATATATATGTATGTATATATGTAGATAGATAGATAGATAGGTAGTACTAGGAGTTAAGGATCACAAACTCATCAGCTGTAACATTCATTTACTGGAGAAAAAATTCGACCTGCAGTAGTCATAAATATAACAAAAGAACTTTTTAATGAATATTTTTTCCAAATATAATATGTAATTTACATCAATAAAATGAATATACAATTATAGGAAGTTGACATAAAATGAGCACAGGCAATGACTATATAAATTGCTAGTAACTGAAAGTTAATGCACAGAAACATTTCCACATTGCATAATAGGCTAACATATTATTGCCTTTTTAAAATCTTAATATTAAAAGATCACAGAAATTTATCACACAGAATATGGGTAGAACGTATCTGCAAAATATAATATTGTCCTAATCTACAGTAACATTGCATCTTAAATAATATCATAGTTGATAGTTTCTTGATCACAATAGTGAATTTAGAATTTCACAACATACAGAAAACAAACCAAAAATATTGCATAGAATGGTAATGAAAACATTAGAACACAAGATTCATGATGTCTATTGACAACACTGTTTAATAACATGTATTACTTTAAAAATGACACTCACTTCAATAACTCCACTGCCTTTGATCCTTGATCCTAGTATTCCAGTACACGTCACATTGTAGTGACCTATTTTAAGGGAGTCACTCCAAAAATTGGTATCGCCCCCTCGAGTTCAAGCTCGTCCCCCGCAACGAGCCGAAAGTCGGGGCGATATGATATTGCTTTAATAATTCTTATTTTTATTTTGGATTTTTAATGGCTATCATTCCTTTTTAAACAAACGAATCTAGTTTTTTATGTTTTATTGTATATTTTATCTGCCCTTTCATGGTACTTTTTGCAGATTCCCATTTTTTATTTCCTTTTGTTTTAAATTTATATATTTATTTTCTGTGTTTTTATCTTTTTTATTTTGTAATTTTTTACTTCAACATTGTAAGGTTCACGATCCAAAACATTTTAAAGAAATTTTATAGATCTTTTCCCGAATATAAATAAGAACCAGACACTCAGCAATCGCCTTCGCGATTATCTGTTTACATACAGAGAAGTTTTCAGAATCCTAGGTTTTGCTAGCGATCTCTGGAACTGGTCATCTATCTGCAAGGCCCACCAGTGTCCTGTTGCAAAAGATAAGTAAGTTTTTGTTTATGGCCAAGGGACGTAAGGCTATCATTATATAAAGGGGATTGCTTTGTTTTCTTTTTTAGTTATTTCGAGGTTTGTTGTGCTGGACCGTCGTAGTTTTATTTTATTATTATTATTATTTTTTTTTATATAGTCTTTTGCTTTATCTTATGTTACTTTTATTTCGCTAAGTTCTGTTTCTTTTACTACGTGTATATTTCTAAGTGAATTTGCTGTTTTTTCTTCTTCTTCTTCTTCTTCTTCTTCTTCTTCTTCTTCTTCTTCTTCTTCTTCTTCTTCTTCTTTTTTTACATGTTTTATTTACAGTAGTTTTGGTTCAGTTTTATTTTGTTTTAGTTTTTTAAACCACAATTTTAGCCACTTTTGTTCAATTTATAAAAAAATATTGCAAGGTTCATTTTCTTCCTGTAAACCTCCATCCTGTCCACAGCTCCCTCAGGACAATAATCTTTCTATTCTACTGAATCAAGACAATAATCACCACTGGTACACTGACCTGTAGCTTAATGATACAATGTTCTAGAAGGACACGCAAGCACTCAAACAATGTAAATCACATTGCCTATATTATATGAATTTATATCATAATTAGATTTCCAAATCCTATTAAATGCATCTTGATATTCCAATCTTTGAATATTATATTCAAAGACTAATTTGCAACTGCAAAAATAACAGTCAAGAACTTCATATGCAAATCTTAACTAAAATATAACAGAGAGCATACTCAGAATATCTCACTCTTGACAAGCGGAATCACATTCCATCAGGTACGGTATAACGTAAATCTTAGGAGTCCATGCATTGTGCACTCACCTATCTTAATTATAGAATTGCGGCATAGCATAGCATGTTACCATAGCATGTTTGACCAAGTGTACACGGAAAATATAAGAAAACAATGCCTTTTAAAATTTTTGTATTTAAATATTTTTTAAAATAAAGGTGTATGCAAACACATACTGTAAATCATACCGACAGCTCGGAAATATTTAACAAGTAAAACCAATTAGTAAAGACAGTATTTTCATTTTAGTGATGTAAAATCATCTTAGCGCACGACATTGAGAATTTAACTAAAACTTAAAATTACTTACCTAAAGGACAAGCTTCGGCAGCGCGGGATCATTCTTGTTACTATGCCTTGTTCTTGGGTGGAAACAGGTACTTATACATCAAAGATCGCCCCCCCCCCAACGAGCGTTGTCGACCAATCAGCAAACTCTCACAGAGAAAGGATCACGACTAGGACAAAAATTACCCTTCCCTGCGTATAATTCCTGCATTCTGCTTTGCTTAACGAACGATCGCAAAATAATCTCTGACACCAGGGCATTTTAAAATGTCTATATAGAAAGCTTATAACTTCTTATTCATTAGACCTAAGTCATTCCTGAAAAATGGTCTGCACTGTAATTTGGGCCAGTGGTTTTCTATCCGTGCAAATTAATGTTTACAATAACGAAATAACATATGCACCACAAGTTAAACTATGAGTCTTTGTAATGATCTAATGTATTTTTTCGGCGTACTGACCGATAAATGCCTGCAACCACGGAGAATAGATGTGAGGTATAACTCCTTAAAAAAATCAAAGTATGCATTGCAAAAATTTCCATTACAATTAAACGTATGTTCCATTATTGACGGTCTGTGGCGAGAATGTAAGAATATTACCAAGAAGAGCTCATTATAAACCCCTTTTCTTTCTTGCTGGTAATTGATTTGCAAAAAAAAAAGATAACCTCGCAGAACATATTCTCTCCTTGGAGAAAATGCGAACAATATCATCTACTTCATAGTAGTTCATATGCTCTGTATCTGTGACCACTCTGCGACCGTTATCAATATAATTGTGTATCTCCTACTAGGAAAAAAAAAAATATTCGAATCATGCTGTTGTGATAGCCAACTCCAATTCCGAGACTTCCAGAATCTTCCGATGCTATTGAATCCTGCCAATTGTTCGTTGCAAATCTATGACAGCAATCACTTCGCCATTTACAAATCCATCTCTATCGAGTGAATGACCCTCTTTTCTAAACCTAATGCATTCAGCAAATGAGAGTGCAAGTCTGAGCACTGCGTCGGGTGTTAATAACAGTGAAAAAGAGTTTGCTCAGATGATTATGTCTGAAGTTGCAGTAAATAGTTCCCTGCGTAAACCCGCATTTCAACCATGACAGGAAAATTTTTCAGGAATGGTTGAACCCCACGACATGTCCATATCAAGCTGTGTCTGACGACTTGACACGACATATGTCATGTAGAGCGTCTTATTAAACCATAGCAGAGAGGACTGTGTTCAAATATCTGACAACTGCTTCTCTTGCAGAAACTCAAGCCTTCAACGTAGTAAGAGAAGCTTACATGTATCAATTTTCACAACCGGATGTTTTGATAACAAACTTGTCGTATCAACTCAATCCGTATTCTCATGGATACATTATCAAAGATAATATCCTTGTTGCTACATCCATCAATAATGGAGACCTAAAATTGGAATCCATGAGCTTTTACTCTTCATTACATTTGTGGGCCCTTTTTCTTTCCCCCCCCAAACCATTGTGTTTTTTTTGGGGGGGGGCCTGGCACCTGCTAAGTAAGTGTCTGCAAAGTTTTGCGGTATTCAGAAGCTCGGAATAATTGCATATTTTCTCCCAGATTTTATTTCAGTGACAGCGACATGCCGTTACTAAATGCCTGTCAATGAGAAATTATATGCGGATTTTGTTGCTACTTGCTGGCCGTTAAACCAGCATACATACTGGCTTGAATAGAGAGTGCACCGCGGGATACATGATCCGCATTATCGTCATTACCCAACAACGCCACTCCTCCTTCCAGGCTTCCCCTTACCTCTTACACTAACTCTTAATAGGTCTACATATAATTTTGTCCTTGCGGCCACCCTAAATTCGGCGTAATTATCACTACTGACCTTTACCCGGCATTAAACGGCAACACATCAACTTCGAGCATTCATCTATCCAGATTCGACCATGCGCCCCCGCAGGGAACATGCGCTCACCCTGGCAGCGTAAGATAAGAGTGGTGTCTTATACTGTTCATTGGTCTTTCCTAGTAATCCGTGTCCTTTCTCGTGTTCATATTATTGTGTCGCAGCAACAAGGCATAGGTTATAAATGACTATGCCAGAGAAAGGACATATTTTTCATTCTCAAACTCAGCAAAATCTTTTAATCTCTTAACTCGCTTTCGTTTTCTGCTTTCCCCTTCCTCCCCCTCTCATCACTCTGGCGCTTACCTGCTTGATAGCCTCCACGCCTCTTCTTTTCATAGAAGACTTTAGACTGGTCTGTTACTCTTGCCTACGATTACCAAGAGAGGAAAACAATCTTCATCGATAATGATCATAGGTATTATATAGGCCAATATATATTAAAGCCCCCCCCTTCAAACGGTTTAAGCAATGCTTCCGGTCGTTCAAAATCGCCTAAATTCTCCATCCCGGGGACAAAAGACGTTCTTACATACCTGAGTACTGTCCGCTTTTTCTTCTCCTTAACCATATCAAACCGTTCGAACGATGTTATGTTTGTAAAATAACAAAAAAACGGAATGCCACGGTATTTATATATGCATGGCTAGCGAGGTCTTATGTGCAGTATGAGCATACAGAAAATGGACCTTCGAAATTTAATGATATCCATTCTCATCTGTAAGCGCACACCCACGAAATTCATTTTTTGTTAAAAGCTGTTTATAGAGCGTAGGCGTATATCCCTTCGTACTCATTCCCTGCCAATCAAGCATCAAGAATATTACCCTGAGATCGATCCTCATAATCCAAGAGGATCTAACATACCAGGCTATAGCAGTTTCAAATGTGTGCGAGGTATGAATTGTGGAAAAACATTTTTCGAAGCATACTTTGTAATTAAATGTATTGTTGTATGTCAACTACGGTGCGGCCCGGACTAGACTGAGAGCTCCTTTACACATCTGTCATTTTATAAGAAAGGTGTTTGAGGTAATATAAGTTGGGAATACCTCAAATTAGTTTTTATTAATAACAAAATTCACAAGACTGGCATTAACAAATAATAGATAAAGGGAAAAACAATTATTGAGGGACCCCGCTTTGTCGCTTGGATTCTCAACGTTGCCCCCGTCTCCCGAAACCCTTCCTTAACCCCCTTCCACCAAAAACCATTTAACCTTCCGGGTGCGATGACTTTCTTGGCCGGGGCGGGGAAAACCCAAAAATTTTTGGATAAGAGCGAAAAATTTTAGGGGACACCCAAGGCTGTTCAAATCCCCCCTTCTTCGGGTTTTAAAATTTTTCTTGGCTTCGGGCCGGGCCCTTACTTGGGCGGCCGGGGGGCCCGCCTTATGACTTCCGATTTGGTTTTTCTGACACCCGTCCTTCCCCGCGTGGGCCACCCACCCGTCCTCCGGGGAAAATTGCAATTTTTCCCTCCCAACCGCCCCCTTCGGGGGCCGCAAAAACTGTCCCCCCAATTTTCTATTTTCTGTTAATTTTTGGGCTTTTCGGTTTCGCCCAGGCTTTAAACACCCGCCGTTCTTTTTTTTATGTACTTTGGGTTTTACCTGGGCTTTCGTGCGGGGGATTCCGGACCTCTGTATTTTAAAAATTGCAAATTTTTTAAACCCCGGGGCGTTTTGGGGTCTTGCCGGGGGAATTCGTTCCTTCTCTGTAAGTATAGGGGGTTCGTCCCGAAAAAGAACCCTCTTTCCCTTTTATTTTTTGGCCCCTGAATTTATAATGGGTTTTGGGATACCCCCTTTCGTTGTTTTTTAACAATCTTTTCTGCCCTTTGGGGTTTGAACCAGGGGGGGAATTCTTTCCCTGTGAAGCTCTGGGAGGAGGTGGTAGTCAAAAAGTAATTTGGTCTGGGTATTTTATGGAGGGGGCATCCCCTCCCTTGGAGTCTGTAAAGTTTTCCCTATCCTTTCGGACCTTTTGTTTTTTCCCCCTGTAAAAAATTCCTTGCCATGGAGGAGGCGGTGTATTTCATGGTATTAAATGGGCATCCCTTTGGGGCTGAAGCCAGCCCCCCTGGCGGGGGTGGGCCCCCCAAAAAACCCCCCGTTTAAACCCATTTCCTTGGTATTATGTTCTGCAGCCCAGAGGAGTGAGGGTTGCAAGACCCTCTGGGTTTCTGCTTTGGCTGGGCTAAAATTTTAAATTTTTTTGGTTGCCATCTCAGACCGAAAAACTCTATCGAGATTTGTCCCACGGGGAGCTTCGACAAAGTCCATCCCCTTTGGAAGACGGCCCTTTGAGCTATGGCGTTTTAAAAAACCCCCTGGGTGTGAAAAACCAGATTTTGTTTGCATAAACCGTTTCTTGTTCTGGCTCTGACTTTTTTATGTCTTAGGTTTATTCCTGGGACCTGGTCCCTTTTTGAAAAAATTTTGTGCTGCCTTTGGATCGATTCGTGAGGCCAAGGGAAAGGTTGCCTTCACTAGAAGTTGGGCCTTTGGGGCCCACCTTGGGGCACCCAGAATAACCCGGGGTGGCTTCGTTTTGGCTGCTCCATTTTGATCTGATTTTTCTCTTATCCCAATCAGAGCAAGAGAGGCAAAATCTACAAGGGGCCTGGGGACAGTCTTGATTTTTGTCAACCGGGGTACTGGACCCCCTTTCTGGAAGGAGGGTTTGGGTCTTTTTCCCCCAAGGAAAGAGGAGCCCCTAAACCCCTCCAAGTTTTTCCCTAAATTTTCAGACTTGTCCCTTGAACTCTCTGTCTCAAGCCATGGCTTTAGTTTTTGGCTGCAGAGATCTTTAGCCCTGTCTAAAACACTCCCGATAGGTCCAGACAAGGGTGGGCTTTGTTTAGGCAGTGGCCCCAGGGGAGATGATAGAAGATCGTCTGCATAGGGATGATCTTGCACCCCGGGGAGGTTTTTTTTGAGGATACAGGACATTATTTTAAAAAGGGCTGGCGGAAAACCCCCCCCCGTGGCTTCCATTCTCTAGTGGGATGTCTGTGAAAAGGGACCCGGAATTGCTCGGCTGTTTTATTCCTAAATTAGTCCCTATCCAAACCAAGACTTTCCCCTGATTCCTTTGGATCGGTTCTCTGAATGGCAAGAGGACTTGCCAATTCAAAAGCCTTCTCCAGGGCAAAGGGAAAACTACCACAGAAGCCCATCTTTTTGTGCTCAAGAGCGTGGCTTGCTGTTGCTGTGCTCATGCCCCTGGGGTTTATGCAGGGGGCCCCTTTTTTCCCGGAGCCGGGTTTAAAACCCTCCTCCGGGCCCTCTTGGCCAGATACTGAGGAGAGAGATGGGGTGGTACTTTTTGCTCCTTTGGTTTGGATGGGAACATGGTCCCTTCCAACTCTGGGGTGAGTGAAGTTTCCCAGGCTTGTTGATGAGTTTCAGGGAACAAGCTCCCTACTTTCCCCGGGGGGAGATGATGGGGGAAAAAAGATCCCCCAAGCCCGAGCTGTGTTACAAATGGTTTAAGCATTTCTTTTCCCTCGGGGGTTTCGGGGGCCCGCCCCTTTTTCTGATTGACAGTCTGTTGGTTGTAGGGTTCTTTTCTTTTCCTCAGTTCGAACTTTGCGCCCGTTGTTCGCCTCTGACGGGGGGTCATGGGGCGTTTCTCGAGGCGAGTGGCTGGTAGCCCCTTGACCCGTTGCCATATCTCTGAGAGGGTGGGATTGGGCGAAGGCTCACACCATTTCCCGCCACTTTTCCTCCACTCTGTGCAGTTTTCCTTGGGATCCCCGACGCCCCCTTAGGAGGGGTGGTTTCGGGTTCTTTGCCTTGAAAAGTTTTCAGCACATATTTTCCCTGTGGGTTTACCCCCCTAATCTCGTCGTTAAATCCCTTGTCTTTGACCCCGCCAAAGGCCCAGTTTTGGTATGGTCGTGAGGTACCTCATCATGGCATTTACAAGTCTGGCTTTGCATTTCCCCATTTTCGCTTTGGTGGGTTCTTGCTTTCAGACTGCAGGCCAAGGGGTTTTTAAACGCCTGTCATTGGGCCTTTTTGTTTTTTTCCCTCTTGGGTCGTTGTGGCAATTTTTGGCTGGGGCCCCTATCCATGGGTAGTTATAGTGCTGTAATGGTCACTAGTGCGGGCTCATGACACCACCAAACCCCTCCACCAAACGCAGTGGCCAGAGTGGGTCTAGGACCCCTCCTCTGACATGCGTTGGCTCTTATTATTGGGAGAGCGATCTCGGGGAAGTTCAGCACTTGGGTATTGGTGGCCAGCCCCACCGGTGCCGGCAGGGAGCCAGGATGGGGTGTATTGTTGAAGTCTCCCCTATGACACTCGGATGTGCTGCAGAAACACAGATTGATTATTATTTAAATATCTGCCCCTCAAAATCAAAGGTATTAGCGGCAAATACCTTGTTTAAAAAAAAATTAAATTTTAAAACTTTAAAAAACTATCAAAGATACTTATAATAACAATAAACAATTAAAAAATCAAGCATAATATTACTCTAAGGTTAAAATTATTGCATAAACATTTGCATAATTTAAAAATTTTAAATATTATCCCCAAGGAAAAATAAAAACCCTCTATTCCAACCCCCCCAATACTTTTCAGTGTATATGGGGAGACAAACTACGTCTTTTGGGGGCTGAGAATGTTGCAATCTTTCCCCTACTGTGCGATCGTTTGGCTCTTTGGATCCCTTGCTTTTTTAGCCATCATCGCCCATGAGTCAGTCTTGTGTGCCCGTTTAGTCTTGTTAATGCAACTTCCACTTTTCGGTTGGGATGGATGCTAGTCATCAACGTCAAGGTCATCTCTAATCTCTTTTCAGTTATTTTGGAGATATGCCTCCATTGTTCCTTCCCTTTTTCCCCGAAAACAAACCCTGATGCTGGGGTTTTAATCGGTGTGGGGAGGAAACGAGCATCAACGCTGAGTGGGAGCGCCCTTTGGGCCCTTCGTCAGCTCCTCAAACCCCCGAAACCCAAAGCCCCTGGACCCAACACGAGTTATCTTTTTACAGGACATCAGTGAAGCCCCTTTAAATCCCACATTTCTGGATGTGATGAGTTTTTCTCTTTATTGCTTGCAGGATACGAGAGTCACAAAATATCACAAAAAATGATTTTAAATCTCCAGTCATCTTAAGCTGCAAGGATGGCATGAACTCTGCAGTGAAGTCAAGGCTTCTAGAGAAAGACTGCCATCGTCTTTTTTTCTGTACTGCGCAAAGCCCCCACCATTTTCAGATTTCGAACCATCTGATATATTGCATCTGATCCTTGGTACTTGAAATTGCTGAAAAATCTCATTCTCTTTTTATCTTCCTCTTTCCCAAATTTTGACCAATCCCTCGACTTGATTATCAAGGGGGGGTTGGGGAAAATTTCCAACACCGAACCTTGTGAGACTTAAAATTTGTTCTTCTACAAATTCCCCATTCTCCTACCAAAAGGGTCGGGTATTCTAGGGGGTTTTAAAAACCCAAACTGGGTGTAGGAGACCCTGAATCCTTTTTTAGTCTCTGTATAAATCAGGTTCTGTATTTCCCGGTTAATGAAAAAGATGGGTTTTCCACTCTCAGCATACGGGATTAAGGGAAGAGGAACCCAAAAAGGGGAT
>NW_023641723.1:10199-15199 GCF_015228065.2 Penaeus monodon
TATATATATATATATATATATGGTGGTGTGGTATGTGTGTGTGTCCTGGGTTGTGTGTGTGTGTGTGTGTGTGTGGGGGTGGGAGTGGTGTGTGTGTGTGTGTAATATACATATATAGTGTATGTGAATTTAATTATTATAATGTATATATATGATGTTATATATATATATAGATATATTGTAAGTTAATATATATATATATATAGATATAATATATATAATCTAGAGAATTATATGTTAAGTATCCATATATATGAATGTATACATATATGTATACATAATATATATATATATAATATATATATATATTATATATATAATACTATATAGGTATGTATGTATGCATGGATATTCATGAGAATGTTAGTGAAAGAAAGAGAGAAAATAAGTTCCCTCTCTTGTTTCTCGCTCTAAGTGTGTGTTGTGTTTGTTGTGTGTGTGTGTATGTTGTGTGTGTAGCTCGTGTGTGTGGTGTGTGTTGGTGGGTGGGTGTCCGTGTTAAAATCTATGTATCTATTATATATATATATATATGAATATAGTATATAATATAATATATATATAGAGATATAGATATTATATATATATTTATTGTCATAAATGACTATATATACATATTGGATATATATATATTATATAATATATATATATATATATATTATTATATATTATATCTATATATATAGTTTCTGTATGTATGTGTGTCTGGTGTTGTATGTATATAATATATATATATAATATCTATATATATATATATTATATATATTATAATATATATATATATGTAAATGTGTGTTTGTGTGTGCGTAGTGTGGTATGTCTGCGTGTGTGTGTGGTTTTTGTGGTGTGTGTTGTGTTTTTGTGTGTCGTGTATTTGTAGTGAGGAGTGTGTGTCTGTGTGTGTGGTGCGAGTGTCAGTGTGAGTGGAGTGTAAGTGTGAGTCGTGCGTATGAAGCTTTAAGCATGTAAGAATATATGTATATATACCATAATTACAACATAGATACAATATAAGAAAAAAAAAAAATGTTATAATATGTGCGTGTATATATCTATATTTATATATGTAGGTATAGATACAGACATACGTGTTATAGCATATAATATTACCTATAGGATATAGGTATATATATATATTCATATGAATTTGTGGTATAGTGTGTGGGTGTTTGGTGTGTGTGTGTGTGTGTGTGGGTTGTGGTGGTGTGTGGATGTGGTGGGTGTGTGTGTGTGTGTGTTTAGTGTAGTGTGTGTGTATATATCTACTTCGTATATATATAATATCTATATTGATATATAGAGATTATATATAGAAGAGGATATATATGGTACTATATATAATATATTAGAGGATATATGATATATAGATATATATATATATATATGTACACACACATATAGACACACACACAACACAAAAACACACACCACACACATAACACAAACACACAACATACACACACAAAAACACACACACAGTACAAACACACACACACACAAAACACAGAGAAGAGTATAGATGGTACGAGAGAGGAGAGCATATGAGAGAGATGAGAGAGAGATAGAGATGAGAGTATATAGGGGAGAGACAGATAGAGACGAACAGACAACACACACACACAAACACACGACGATAGTAGAGTATAGAGATAGCGAGAGATGATGAGATTGATAGAGAGATAGAGAGAGAGTAGATATATCAGATAGAGAAACTAGTAGTACAGAATCTATAAGCTGTACATGATGCATGATAGATATATATATTATCTAGAGAGATAGTGTATTATATACAGAGAGAGTTATTGATTAATGACGAGTAGACTGATACAATATATAGGAGTGAGTACGATATATATATAGATGATAGCATAGTATATTAAGAGGAGCTTACCTAGATAGAATGTGAGAAACACACACACACACAGATCCACACACACACACAACCACACACACAACACACACACACACTACACACACACACAAGACACACACAGACACACTACACACACACACACACACCACACATCACATCAGATAGATGAGAGTTAGAGATGAGAGAGAAAGAGGAGAGGGAGAGGAGAGATGAGATTAGACAATAGATAGAGAAGTATAGATAAGAGAGATAGATTAGAGCATAGAGAGAGAGATAGAGACATATAGATATTAGAGCGAATATACTACTGAGAGGAGATAGGAGATATTAATAGAGTGAAGATATTATATAATATACATACTATATATATGATATATAGTATTAGTAGTAGATATATATATAGATAAGGAGTCATAGATATGTGATTAATCCCATATAGACTATCATAGCTAGATATATATCATAGAGTATGAGTGATAGATAATATAGTAGAAATAATTTGATAGTTGGATATGATATGGATAATCGTTAGGACACTAGACTATACATAATAGGAGAGATATATCTAGATGCGAGGTATTTATATAGAGAGGATATCATATATGATGACATAAATATATTAGACGTAGAAGAGGACGGAGTAGAGATGTATTAGGAGTTTTAGAATATAAGATATCCTAATAGAAATAGTAGATTAAGTGGTATATTATGATATGTAGTGATATGTAATACCATATAAAGAGAGATACAAGTACGATATCGAGTGTGATATATATAGAGAGTAGAGTGGATTAATAGATAACTATATAGAGGATCATCATAGTATAATATACTATAGATAATATATTCTATATCGTACTAGTATATAATGAATAGTAGATTATAGTATATAGACAGTATATATATACATGATAATAAATATATATCGCATATAAAGAGTATAGTATATAGATATGTGACATACATATAATATTATTTTTTTTTAGATAGACTAAGAGAATTATATCTACGAATATTTGGTATTATAGATCATACATAGACTAGGATATACTACCCTCTATATATATAATAATATAAGATATATAAAAGATATAGAGTAATGGATTATATTATATAAACATATATATAGAAAATATATATATATAGACTATAGTTAATATATTTTTTTTAATTTATAATATAGAAATATTATATATATAAATATATATATATATACTATAAATAGATATAGCTATATATATATATATATTAAGATATATATATATATGAGAGTATTCCAACTATATATATACGTATATATATATAGATATAGATATAGATACTATATATCTTAATATTATATATTCTATTATTATATAACAAATTATATATATACCGTAATATATATACATTAATATATATTATAGACGATATATATATATATATATATATATTTAGATATTATTATATATATAGATATATTATATTATATATGTATAGATATAGTCATAAACATAAACAGTATATATATATATATATAATATATGATATATATTATAATATAATATAAATATATCGCACTATCTTGAGTTCCAGTATATATAGTATGTAGGTATGTATATATACATATGTATATAAATATGTATATATATATTAGTATTATAATATATACTATATCTATATATATAGATATATAGATATTATATATGATTTATTACATATATAAATAAATATATATAATATATATATATAATATAATATAATCTGTATTATATATATGTATATGGAGCGATGTAATATATATGATATATAAATATGTATATATAGTACTATATATGGTATATATATTTTATATGTACATATATATGTTTTAGAAGTATACATGTATATGTATATATTATATATATAGATGATCATATAATAATGATATAGATATATAATATATAGAGAATAATATATATTAAGATATCCACACAAACACCAAACACACATATATAAATTTACATAATTATATATATATATATATATATTATATATATATGACATATAGTATAAGTACTACTACAATATATGTGTATATATGTATATGTTTTATAGTATACATAAATATATATATATTATATACTAATTATATATAAGTATATTTATATACCTCGCCACACTACACTAATTTATATGATATATCTGTATGGGGGTGTGTGAATGTGTGTGGGTGTGCGGTGTTATATACTTTATATGTATCCTGCATACTAAACATATATAAATATATACTATACTGATATATAAATATTATTAATATATATAAATATTAATATATATGATACATATATATATAAATAGATAGTATTATATAATATATGCTATTATCTTATATATATATATTAGATCTAGATATAGATATATTACATACATATAAATAAGATAGATATGATTAGATAGTATAGATATATATATATATATATATATACTATATATATATATATCTTACATTCTAGATAGACATATGATATATACGACATATATGTATATATTTATATATATATAATCTAATATATTATATATGATATATATATATATATATATATATATAAATAGATATATATACATAGATATAATGTATTTATATAATGTTAGATGGATATAGAATATATATGATTATAAATATGTATGGATGATGTATATATATGTATATATATGTATATAGTACATATATATGTATAAATAATATGCTATAGTATATATTATATATATCTAGATTATTATATACTAAGATGTATATATAGCAGAGATAGACTAAAAGTAATCAAATCCTATATTATATATATCCCACACACACACACCACACACACTATCATAAATTTAATATATATATATATTATCAAGAGATATATATAGACTATAATATATATATCAAATACATACTATATGTGGTATATATAAAATATATATGTAACTCTTATATATATCATATATTTCTATGACATATATAGTTTTATATATATATTATATTACTATATATATATATAGCTTATGTGTGGGTGTCGGAATGTGTGTGTGTCATGTGTGCGTACTTGTGTTATATAATTATTGTATATGCAGTATAAAAATAATATATATATTATATATATATATATTATAGTATATATTA
>NW_023641723.1:20199-30199 GCF_015228065.2 Penaeus monodon
GGAACGTAACCTAAATATTTATATGTGAGCTGTTGGTGTGTGTGTCGTGAGTGTGTGTGTGTGTGTGTGTGTGTTGTGATCTACATATATATATAAGTATATATATATATTAATAATATATATATTATAATATATATATATATATGTACTATAATATATATACGGGCACGATATGTATATGTATATATATGGATATACTTTATATATAATATATAGGATATATATAATACTATATATATATATTATATAATATATATATATATACATATAGAGTATATATCTATTCTATTATATATATATATATAGATATAGTTATTTATATATTCCTGTTTGTGAGCATATAGGTATATATATCTATCTATCTATCTATTCCATCCCTATCTATCTATCTATCTATCTATTATCTATATATTAAGTATATATAGAATATATAGATATAGATATAAATTCCGTTTGTGAGCATATAGGATGTATCTATGTATATATATATATATAGATATATATATATATATATATATATATATATATATATATATATATATGCAAAAGTATTAATAGATGTATAGATAAATATATTGATAGATATAGGAAGGAGAGATTAGATAGATAATAGCTAGAAGATGGAATAGATATAGATTATAGATATAAATAAACAATACTTTATACATCTATTCCTTATCTAATTACCGATCTATTCTATTTCTATACAAACATATGTGTTTTTGAAAATGTGTATATATATCACCGCACACACACACACACACACACAACATATATATAATATATATATATTATATTAGATATATAATATATATATATATATCTATATATATATAAGATATATATTATAATATATATCTATATATTATATATATATGTCGTATATATATATATATATATATATATATATATAAATAAATATATACACACAAACACAAACAAACACAGACACACACACATACATATATATGTGATATATAACTATATATAAAAAAAAAAAAAAAAAAAAAATAATATATTTATATATATATAGAGATATAAATATATATTTATATATATATATATATATATATATATATATATTATATATATATATATATCTATATATATATGAAATATAGATAAACAGTACATACATACGTAAATATATATAATTATATATATTCTATGTATATATAGATATATATATTAATATAATATATATAGAGTATAATAAATATATTATGTGACATATAGTTTCTAATATGTATAGTAGCTATATTGATAGATATTAGTTAGATAGATAGATGAAGATAGATAGGATGGATATAGATATAGATATATATAAATCCTTTAACATTTATATACCTATTCCTTATTCTACTCACCTATCTATTTCTATCTTATATATAAATATGGTGGTGGAATACTGTGCTATATATTATACGCACAACCCACACACATCACACACACCCCACCCCACTAACACACACAAAACACCACACACACTCACCTATCTATATATAGTATATATATATATATATATATATATAGATATAATATATTATATAAAATACATATATAATTATATATATATAATAATACATAATATAATAGATAGAATAATTATAGATACATTATACATATAATGATACCATACAATATATATATATATCTATACACATAGTTGTATATAGTTATTGTATATATAGATATAATATATATATATATTTATATATATATATAGATAATAATGTACTATATGATATTATATATATTATACGATATGTATGTACATATATGTATAACTATATATATATATATATATTATATGTTGTGTGTGTGTTTTTGGTGGGGGTGTTGTGTGTGTGTGTGGTGTGGTGTGTGTGGGTGTGTGTGGGCGGTGTGTGTGTGTGCGTAATATATATACACATTTTCAACACACACATTATGCTATATATAGAAATAGAAAATAGATAGGTAGTAGATAAGGAATAGGATATAAATGTAGGTATTTAGATATTATATTATATCTATATCCATTCTATCATCTAGCTATCTATCCTAATATAGCTTCATCAATAGATCTACCTTAACATATGAACTATATATCATAGTATATATATAGATATTATAGATTATATATATGTATAAATAGATATATATATACATATATATATATTATATTATATATATATATATATCTAGTATATATATGTTTGTTGTGTGTGTGTGTCGGTGTTTGTGTGGTATGTTGTGTGGTGTGTCGTGTGTGGTATTATGTTATATATTTATGATGATAATATGTGTGTAATATATGTAATATATATGTGTGTGTGTGTATACTATATGTATATATATATATATATCTATATAGAATATATTATAGATGGTATGTAAATACATATATGGATATCTATAGGTATAAAATATATAGTATATTATAATATATATAATATATATATATATATATATATATATGATTATCGATAGGCTATATATCTGTGGGACGCGTGGCCGAATGGTTGGTAGAGCGTTAGGTCTCAAGACTGTACACCGACCCGGTCAATAATGTAGCTCGCAGGGGTTCGAGTCACAGCAGCGCGTTGTTTCACCTTGGTAAGGAACTTCACCATCAAGTGCACTACGACACATGGTTTGCAAGCCAGCCCAAGTCATTACTGGTCACAAAGCCCGGATAAAATAGAGAGAATGAGTACCTAAAAAAAAAAAAAAAAAAAAAAAAAAAAAAAAAAAAAAAAAAAAGGTAACATCTGGCACTCTCCGTGACAGGAAATGGAGACCCTACACGTCAATCACTCCAAGAGCATCACAACCATGGGAAAACTACAATTAGGAAAGATCATTCTGTGACCACGGCGGCTCAGACATGAACCTACCGTAAAGAAAGAAAAATATATGTATGCGATGAAAAATCAAATAGTATATATTATATAAGATATTAGATAGATCTAATACTATACTATATAAATTAGATATACCATAAATACTATATATGATATATATATATTAGATAGACCTTATATTATATATTAGAATGTATATATATTTAATATATGTGCCGTATATATATATATATATATATATATATCATATTATTGATAATAGATATTATATATATATATAGATATTATATATATATATATATACTATGACTTTTAGCATGTAAAATTATAGATATGCTGACTATATATATATATATATTATATTATAGATCATAGTAGTATATATATAATGAGAGTGTAATATATATATCCAAGTATATGACCAGGTATTATAATCTACTACTATCTGAATATAATCTATAATTTATATCTATATATATATATCTATATGTATATATACTACATATATATATACTTCCATATAGATATATATATATATATATATATACTATATATATAACATATATTATAATAAATAATATACATATATATCTATATATATATATATATACTATTATAATATTAATGATGATTGCATGTAATATATAGGTATATATATATAATATATATAATAAATACGATATAGTATGAGATATATATATGTACATGATACATAGAAGATATATATATTGAGTAGAGAGTATATATGGCATATAATATGATATTATATATATATTATAGATATATATATTATATATATCTATCTATATAAATATATATAATATATAGACATGATAATTCATATGCATATATTATATTAATATATTATATTATATTATATATTTATATATATGTAAATATATATAATGATATATAGTATATACTGTATATTATATATGGGGGGGCCGCCCCGGTGGCCGAATAGTTAGAGCGATCGGACTCAAGGACTGTTCACGACGGCAATCTGAGTTCGGAGGGTTTCGAGTCCATGCCCGACCCCGCGTTGTTTCCCTTGGGCAAGCGGAACTTTCACCGCGA
The DNA here is from genome assembly GCF_015228065.2 of Penaeus monodon. Lineage (NCBI taxonomy): Eukaryota > Metazoa > Arthropoda > Malacostraca > Decapoda > Penaeidae > Penaeus > Penaeus monodon. Next base: position 24,123 of record NW_023641723.1, read on the forward strand.
TTCCTGCCTAGACACTTGGTGTTGGCCAAGGCCAGCCCAAGTCAGTGCGGCGGTAAATAGAGATGGTGACGGTAAAAGCACAGGGCGGAAGGCAATGGCAACACACCGACCTCTAAAATTGCCTAAGAAAAAATCATGGAAGACCTATGATCGTCAAGCCGCGGTGGGCCGAAATGGTTTTAGAGAACGCGGACATTCCCAATGACTGTCACACGACTGGCAATCTGAACTTCGGAGGGCATCGAACGTCACCGACCGCGCGGTGAGTGTTGACCCGCTTGGCAGAGGACAAAGACACTTTCACCTTGATTGCCTGACCTAGCCACTTGGGTGGCCAGCCAGCCAAAAGTCAAGTGCGGATCCCAAGCCCGGATAGACAAATTCCTCTATAGACGAGATCGTTTCATGATTAACTATAAAAAGCGTACACCGGCACTCTCCGTGGAAAGGAACTGGTGGACCTACCACGTACTCACTCCAATATCATCACATACATGAAAAATACAATAAAAGTACATGCTGTGACCACACGGCGGGCTCAGACATTTAAACCTACGTTAAGAGAAGATATATATATACATACATCTATATATATATATAGATATTATATATATATATATAATATTACTATATATATATATATGTATTAAATAGATATATATATATAGTAGATAGATAGATAGATGGATAGATCCACACACACTACACACCCATGTATATATATATATATTATATATAGAGGTATATATATATATATATTATATAGATATAAAATCTAGATATATATACTATATAGCTGATATATATCAGAGATCTATATATATATATAGATATATAGAGATATATACACATATTAGTGTATATGCATATAGATATATATAGATAATATATAAGATATATATATATATATATATGTATATATTATGTATAACATACTAGAATATACCAGAACACATTATATATATATATATATTATATATAGAAATATATATATATATATTATATATATATAGATGATACATAGATAGATAGAAGATAAGAAAGATACCCCACTACACACACATGGTATATAAGTAGATTAATATATATATAGATATATATATATATATATAGATATATATATATATATATAAAATATATATCATATATATATACATAAGTAGTACGAGATATTATGATAATATCTATGTAGTATAATTATACTCTATATATACATATAATATCTTTATATATATATATATGTATATATATGATATATTTATAATTATATATAGATATGCATATAAATGTAGTAATATTGTATATATTTTATGTAATGTATTTATATATAGTATGTATTTAGATATATATATATACTCAATATATATTATATCATAAATCTATTAATATATGTGGGTTTGTGTAGATCGTGTGGTGTGTGTACTACAAATATGTGTAGTATTAGTATATATATGGTATATATCATATATATATTATATTGTATATATATGTATATATATGTACATATATGTATTATACATATGATATATATTATAGATGTATATTATATATATATATATTATAATATATATATGATATAGATATATATATATATATTATAATATCTATATCTTATATATACATTTATACGTTGTGTGTGTGTTTGTGTATATATAATTAATATATATATATATATAGTATATTATAATATATATTATATATATTTATAGATATAGAGTGTTAATATATATGTATAGTTATATGTATGTATTCGATGTATATATATATAGTATTAAAATGTATACATATTACATTATACATATCTTGAGTATATATTGTATATATAGATATATTAGATATTTCGATATATATTATTATATATATACTATTTATATATCATATATATAATGGATATATATATATATATTAGTATAGTATGATATATGTAAATCATATAATATCATATAATATACATATATTAATATATGTACACATATATAATGTATAAATGTACCATATATATATATACTATATATTATAAATTTAAAAACTATATAATTATATATAGATATAATATAGATATACTGAGTATATACCTATTTATCATATTATATATAATAGATATATAGATATAGTATATAACTATACATAAATATATACGAATACATACTATAAATACATACATTATATATATATATATTTATATATATATATATATATTACTATATTACCTATATATATATAAATATATTACATACTATATAAAATATAGTATATATATATATATATATAAATATATATATAATCTGTATCTTTATATACACCTATTGATATATCATAATATATATATATTATATCTAATATATATAAATATATATATGAGTGTATATATATCTATATGTTTCTACACATTTATTTATCTGTATATAAAAGTATGTATATGTACATATATGTATATGTATATATATTATATATATTATTATATATTATACAATGATATATGTAGTCATATCTCTGTATGAGTATTGATATGTAATTGTATACATGTAATACCATATATATTGTATGGTATTGTATGGTACATGATACTTCATTTATGTATGTACGATAGATGGCATTGATGTTACATATATGTTATATGTAATATACTATAGGTATATTGATATATATGTATATGCATGGTACATATATGCTATGTATATATATGAATATGTATCTATCCATATATATATATATATATAATATATATATATATATATATATATATATGTGTAGATATATGAATATGTACATATAGGTATATGCCTAAAACCTAACTCAAACTACCCAAAACACCCAAAACCGAACTCAAACCTAACCTAAACAGCACCCAAACCAAACTCAAAATCTAACCCCAAACCTAACCCTAAACATAAACAAACCCTACCCAAACCTAACCTAAACATAAACCAAACCTATACCCATAAACGTAACCCAAAACCTAACCCAAACCCAACGTAAAACCAACCTAAAACCTAACCCAAAACATCTACTAAACGGAACACAAACCTACCCAAACCTAACATAAACATAAACCCAAACATAACCCCACAAACTATAATATAAACCTTAACTTAAACATAACCACAAACCTAAACTCAAAACGTAACCTAACCTTAACAGAAAACTAACCCAAACTTAACTAAATCTAATCTGAAATACTAACCCAAAACCTAAACCAAAAACTTCGCCACAAACGACACTAAATCTATCCCAAAACCTAAACTAAACCACCCAAACCGCAACATAAAACTAAAACCAAAACCAACCCAACATATCCTAAACCGTAACCAAAACCTAAACTAAACTAGTGGCAAAACTAACGCCAAAACCTAACTAAACTTAAACCAAACCTAACCCCCCCAAAACCTATCCAAAAACCTAACCCAAAACATAACCTAAACCTATCCCAAAATAACCCAAAACCTAAACCCAACCTAACGAAAAACCTAAACCATAAACCTAAACCAAATCCAAAGCCCAAATCTAAACCTATACCTAACCCAAACCTAACCTAATCCTAACCCAAAACCTAACCTAAACCTAACGAAACATACCACTAAACCAACTCAGAACTCATACATAACCAACAAACGTAACCCAAACGGTAACCCAAACGTAAACTAAAACCAAAGCCAAACCACTAAATCTAACCCAAACCTAACCTAAAATCTAACCCAACAACCCAACAGAAATAACCTAACCCCAAACTAACCCTAAACCTAAGCCAAACCTAACCAAAAAAAAACCAAAACCATACCCAAACCTGAACTAAACCTAACCATAACCTAACCAAACCCAACCTAAGCCTAACTAAAAAAACCGTAACACAAACACCAACCTAAACTGAACGAAAACAACCTAAACCTGACCGAAATCCCGAAGACAAACATAACCCAAAACTAAACCTAAAACTAACCCAAAACCTAACCCTCAGCCAACGAAAATCTAACCAAACCTACCTAAAAACCTAATCCAAATCTATCCAACACAAACCAAACCGAACTAACCTAAACCAAAACTAACCAAAATTACGAAACCTAACTAAAACCTAACTCCCAAACCTAACCCAAACTAACTCAAACCAACCTAACCTAAGATAAGCATAACCGAAACGCTAACGCACAACACCCAACCCCAACCCCGTCACCCCAAACCCTAACCCAAATCCTAACAGAAACCTAACATATTACCTAACCCCAAACCGAACCCAAACCTAATGTGAAAACCGAACCCAAACCTAACCCAAACCGAAACACCAAACGAATCCCAACCGAACCCAAAACCGTAACCCAAAGAATTAAACTAAACCTAACCAAACCGAACGGGAACATAACCAAAACCATAACCTTAAACCAACCCAAACGAACCTAAACCAACCCAAACCGAAACCGAAACCTTAACCGTAATCTGAATTCAAAAATCTAAACCCAAAACTCGAACGCAAACCTAACCAAATAGTAACCTCAAAACCTAACCAAGGACCGAACACAAACTCGGAACCTAAACCGAACAGAAACACTAACCCAAACCGAACAATAAACCTAACCCAAACCTACCGAAAACCGAACCAAAGCCAACCTAAACCAACCCAAATGAACCAAAAACCGAACCAAACCGAACCGAATCCTAATCCCAAACCGAAACCCAAACCAGAACCGAAACCTAACGAAACTATCCTGACCTTAACCTTCAAACCTAACCGAAAAGATCCTAATTCTAGCCGAAACCTAACCTACAACCTAAAACATCAGAAACCTAACCGAAACCTATCTTAAAAATATCCTTAAAACATCCTAAACCAATACTAAATTATATCCTAATCCCACATAACATAGCATAAAACCGAATATATAAAGGTATCCTTGCTTTTGCAAACGTTACATGAAACTAATATATATATAGGGAGTGTGTGCCTTGTGTGGTGGTGTGTGTGTGGTGTGTGTGTTTGTTTGTGTTGTGGGTGTGTATATATAGATCTACACAATGTATTACGGGCTGATAGTCTATGTATATATATGTATATTCTTTATAAATAATATATATTACTATATATATATATATATATATATATATAGAGGCATATCTATTATAATATATATATATATATATATATAGATATATTACATATATCTTCCTGATTTTGTGAGCATTAATGCGTATATATTGGGTCTTATCTCATATGTCGATATATAGATGAATATATATATTATATATATATATATATGATATATAATATATATATGTATATACATACATATATATATATAATATATTTATATTAATATATAACATATATATATATATATATATATACAAATATATAACATAAATGATATACATCATAAAAAGTATATTATATACTTATAAGATAGTAAGATTATAATATATATATAGATACTGAATATAGATAAAAGAACATAACTTAGGTTTGGGTTAGGTTTAGGTAGGTTTTTTTGGTTAGGTTTAGGGTTATGGTTTAGGTAGGTTTGTGTTGGTTTGTGTAGGTTTGTGTTAGTTGTGTTAGATTTGGGTTAGGTTATGGTTAGGTTTAGGTTAGGTTTGTCTTAGGCTTTGTGCTTGGGGTTTTGGAGTTAATTTGGGTTAGGTAGGGTTAGGTGTGGGTTAGGTTTGGGTAGATTTTGGTAGGTCGGGGTAGGTTGGTTGATTGGAGGTTAGGTTAGGTTGGGTATTTGTGTTAGTATAGGTAGGTTTATGATTAGGTTTGGGTTAGGCTTGAGTGACTAGCTATTGGATTAGGTTTGGGTTAGGTTTAGTAGATTTGGTTAGTCTGTATCTTAGGTTGGTTTAGGTTCGTGTAGGTTTGTGCTCGGGATTCTCGGAAGTTTGGGTTAGGTTCCGGGTTGGTTTGGGTAGTAGGTTTATGTTGGGTAGGAGTGTGGGATGTCGGTGTGGGCAAATATATATTATACATTCATCTACTTATATATATAAATATATATAATTTATATGTGCGCGGTGATTGGGTGTGTGAGGTAGTGTCTTGTGTGCCCTGTGCGCACGCGTCCTCGTGTAAGTATGTTAGTGTGTGTATGTGT
>NW_023641724.1:7500-10326 GCF_015228065.2 Penaeus monodon
CTAGATGGCATTTAAAAGCCATTTCGAATGGTGCAACTAGATTTTTCTTTTGTTAAGATTTTTTCAAAGGAACGAATGATTCCGGAAAAAAATGCAATCGATGTTGTCAATGTTGATAGCCAATTCCCTATAATTTCTGTTTATCACCATTGTTGTTGTCAATATGTATATTTTAACATGAAGATAAAACAATTGTTCTGCGTGTAATAAATAACACCGAAAGATAACTTGTTGTAAAGGGACGGTCACACTAGTCTTGTCTAACCAGGGATCCCTGTACAGATACTTCCCCAGCATGAGGGTTACCGCAGCTGAAAATCCCCGTAGCAAGGCGTTTTTTAGACTTGGAAGGAAACAAAGACTACAGTATAATATACTGCAGGCCTATTACTGATAATCTACACATGATCATATATTAGGATAATTTGTGAGAAGTAATAATATATATCATAACAAATGTAATATATATATATATATATATATATAATATATATATAATTATATTAATAGATAGATATATTATAATATATATGATATAAAATATTATAATTATATATATTATAATAATATAATATATAATATATAATAAAAATAATTTTATATATATATATATATTAATATAATATATATTATATATTATATTAATATATATATTATTATATTATGGTGGTGTTCGCCTGACAGTGACCTTAATCAGATATGATAATTTGTACGTTTTATTGATTTTTTTTTCCTTCTTTGCGATTAACGGTAAGGCATTCATGTTTACGATAAACAACCCTGGATTCTATACTCGGACCCTAGCATTTGGAATATTTTTTTTTTATCCTCCCTTTTTAATTTTTTGTTCACCTTTTCCAGGGAAACACAAAAACAAAATTTGGGAAAGGGGCCCCCTCTTAAAAAAAACAAGGGGAAACTAAAAATAAATTTTCCCCGTTACCCGAAGACGTGTGCAGAGGAAAAGGGAGTCCTGGGGCCCCACATCCCCCGGGTTCCTTTGGGGGCTCGTAATAAAAAGCTCGTAATTTCGTTTTTATAGTTTTTCTTTAAACCTGTATGCTTGCCATTTTTTTAAAAAAAAGGCAAGGATTTAGCGAACGCATCTTTGCAAACATACAACCACACACAAACACATATAATCCCTATCAAAGCCCATATCTATATTTTATTTTATAACATATGGGACATATATATTTGTGTGGGGGTGTGTTTTTTATATATATTTTATAATAATTATATTATATATATATATATATTTTTTTTTTTTTTTAATTCCAATAAAAACACACACGCACACAAATACATACAAGACATTTCAAATAATTTTGGGGGGGGGGGGGGGGGAAAAGCGCAAACCTTTTTTTCGACGCCGGGGGGAGGGGTTTAGAGTTTTCCCTGCTCAACCCTGGACTGTCGCGAAAGTCGTGTAGACTATATTTTAAAATATAAAATGTAAAAAAAAAAAAATATTTAAAAATACATATATATTTACATAGTAGGAATATATATTCCCTTTTTTGTATTAAAACCATTTACATATTTATTGGGAAAATATAGGGTTTTGTTTAAAAGACTTCCGCCATGGTCCCGGGTTAGATCCTGGACTCAATTTGGGCCCGGTTTTAATTCCTCGCCCTGGCAGTCGTAAAAAAACTGCGCTTGTGCCCGAACCCGGTCTCACCCGGGGGAAAACGACATATCTTTTTGAGAAATTTAAAAATTTGGTTTTCGTAGGGGGAAATCGCCGCCGTGGCATAGGGGTTAAACGCCGAACGCGGTTGATTAGGAAGGGCATCCAATCAGGCAAGGGTGAGACTACCAATATCCTCTCAAATAGTGAATGGAGAAAGGCCGATTTCCTGCAGTGGAATAAAATAGCTGTTGAAAAAAAGCGTACATACATATATACATATACATATATATTATATATATATATATAATATATATATATATATATATATATATATATATATATATGTGTGTGTGTGTATATATATATATATAATATATATATATATATACTATATATATACACATTATATTATATATCTATATAATATATATATATATATCATATATGTATAGATTTACTATATATATACTATATATATATATATATATATATAATATATATATATATATATATATAAATCTGTGTGTGTGCGTGTGTGTGTGTGTGTGTGTGTGTGTGTGTGTGTGTGTGTGTGTGTGTGTGTGTGTGTGTGTGTATACACTATGTATATGTTATATATATACATATATGTATATTATATATATATATATATATATGTCTATATTATATATATAATATATAATTATATATATATATATATATATTATATATATATATAAATGTCCTAATTATATATATATATATATATATATATTATATATATATCTATATATATATATATATATTTCATATATATATCATGTCAAATCATATATACACACATTTATTACCTAATGTTTCATGTCATATTTTTCGTTTTTATCCCAGGAGGACAATCTGGCTGCTGCTAAAAAAGGTCATCAGGTAAGCCATATTATCGCATAATGCCCATGGCTGCATTGCATTTTGATAACTTTCAAGTTGCAGAAGCTGACTTTCTCTCTCATTCTATTTCTCTCTCTTTCAATCCCCATGATCCTCTTTCTTTCTTTGTCTTTCTCTATTTTCTCTTCTCCTCCACCCTCTCTCCTCTCTTCGTCATCCTCTCTACCTCCATCTTCCTCTCTCTCGTCTCTCTCTCCCTCCTCCTCATCCTCTCCATCCTCTCTCCTCTTCTCCTCTCTCTCTCTCTCTCTCTCTCTCTCTCTTCT
>NW_023641725.1:0-10326 GCF_015228065.2 Penaeus monodon
TAAGATAAAATATAAAATAAAACAAAAAAAAAAAAAAAAAAAAAAAAAATTATAATAATAAAAAATAAAAAAAAAAATAATATAATTAAAAAAAATATATATAAAAAATATATAAAAATAAAATTTTATAATAAAAATTTTAAATAATAAAAAAATTTTAAAATAAAAATTTTAAATTTATATATTTTTAAAATAAATATATATATATATAAAAGTTTGTTTGTTGGTTGGGTAATATTAATTATATATTATATATAATATATATATATTTTTATATTAATATATATATATAAATATTATATATATTCATCCATAAAAAAAAAAAACCCCTATATATATATATATATATTTATTATATTTATATATTATATAATATATATATATAAAATATTATATAATATATATAATATATAATTTATAATATATAATAAATATATTATTTTATATAATATATATTATATAATATAAAAATATATAATTATAATATATATATAAATTTAATAATAATTTTAAATTAGATATATATATAAATATATTTTATATATATATATATAATAAAAAAAAATTTAATATTTAATAAAATTTAAAAAAAAAAAATAAAAAAAAAAAAAAAAAAAAAATATATATATAATATATATATAAAAATTTTTAAAAAAAATAAATAAATTTTATTATTATATAATAATTTAAAAAAAATAATTTTTATTTTTTTTTTATTTATTTTTTAAAAATATAATTAAATATTATATTATATATATATTTTATTTTTTTTATATATATATTTTAATATTTAATTTTTTATTATTTAATTTAAAAATTTTTTTTTTTTTTTTATTTTTTTTTTTTTTTTGTTTGTGTTATTGTTTTTTTTTTTTTTTTTTTTTTTTTTTTTGTTTTTTTATTGTTTGATGTTTTATTTATATATATATATATTATATATATAATATATATATATAAAAAAACTTATATTTTTTATTAATATATATAAAAATATATATTTATATATATATTATATTATATTATATATACAACATATCATTACACACATAAACTAATAGTAATATATATATATATTATATATATTAAATTTTAATATAAAATATATTTTATATTTTTTATATATATATTGTGGTGGTGTTTGTGTGTGTGTTTTGGTGTTGTGTGTGGGTGTGTGTGTGTGTGTTTTTGGGTGTGGGGTTGTGTGTGTAGTGTGTGTGTTTTTGTATTTTTTATATACATACAAAAATTTTACACACGCAGACAAACATACACACTCACACATACACACACACACACCAACCCCACACACACACAACACACACACACCAACAAATTTATATATAATATTATATTATTATATAAAATATATTTTTTTTTTTTTTTTTTTTTTTTTTTTTTTTTTTTTTTTTTTATCACGACCCGGTCTTACTGTTTTACTCAACCACCTAGTTTGAAGCCCCTTGCTTGCACCCCCCCACCAGCACATGATAAAAATGCGCGTGTCTGGTGATGAGGGGCGACCCGCCTGTTCACTCTTTTCCACGGGGCCACTCCTCCTTTTAAGACCGCTTTTTTTTTTTTCTTTTTCAAAAATTTTTCAGGTTTGTTTTGCCTTTATAGGTTAGGGTTGAAGTTTTAAAAGATCATTAGCTTTAAAATGGGTGGGTTTGGGTGAGGGTTTTTTTTTCCCTTTGTAAATATATTCCTAAGTAAATAAGCAATTACGTGTTTTTTTTTTCTTTCTTAAGAAAAAACTAAATTTATTGAAAAAAACGAATTGCAGTTGAATTTAGTTCCGGGAACATTGACATAAAAGAAAAAGAATTTTTTATTGCAAGTATATTATTAAGTGACTATATAAGTGTTTAAATTTACTTTTAATAACTAAAATAAAGGAAACGCATCTAAAAAAAAAGGCATAAAAACGAGAAAAGGAAACAGGCTAGCCCCTAACGATGTTTTGTGCATTCTAAAAATCTTTATCTCGAGGGGAAATTGAGTTTGGGCCATATCGGGCCATTATGTAACGGGCCCTGCTCGCTGATGCACTCTGTCGTGATAATATATTTTAAAAATTCTATAATATATATTATTTTATATATATATATATTATAAAAATAACATAATATATATAAAATTTATATATATATATATATAATTTATATATATATTATTATATTATATATTTATTATATTATAATTACAAAAATTTAAATTTAAAATATTTAATTTATATTATATAATATAATAATAGATAGATGATAGATAAATACATATTATTAATATTTTAATGAAGATTTTTTTACTCACATATATTCATTTGATGACATTGTTGCATATTTGTTCCTGGAATAGAAACCCTTTTTACGATACAAAAATATTTCCCCAATTTTCTTACCAAATGGCTTCACTCTGCCGGGTAAGACCTCGCACTTCCCGCGGAGAGTCTTCGCTCAAGGGAACCTGCTCGAATGAACGGGGGCAAGGGGGGGTGAAGGAAATAGGTTTCTCCCCGAATTATAGGGACGCAAGGGTGGGAGTTCTAAAAAAAGGGGGGGAATCGTTCTTTTTGGGGGGTGGTTTCATCGGCTTTGGGGGGCTGAAGTGGGTTATAAAACGACGGGGTTTTTTTAATTTTTGATGTCGAAAGCTTACAGTGGGTAAAATATAAAATTACATAAATTGAGAAAATTATTGCTACACTTTTGTATTTCATTTCTATTTTAATTACTGTTTAACTTCTTTGTTTATATTTTTAATCTTTTCTTATCTATTTTCCACCACCCATTCACCCTCCATCATATATGCGTACACACACACACACACCCCACCCACACACACAACACACACACACACACCGCACACACACACAACACACCCCCAAAAACACACAACAACCCCAACAACAACAACAATATATATAGTATATTTTATATATATATATATAATATATATATATATAAAAATTTGGGATATATAAATATATAAATATATATATAAAAATTAATATTTTAATTATATTTTAAAAAAAAAAAAAAAAAAAAAAAAAAAAAAAAAAAAAAAAAAAAATAAAAAATTAAAATATATATATATATATATATATATTTTTAATAAAATATTATAAAATTTTAAAACAATATATAATTGTGTGTTGTGTGTGTTGTGGTGGGTGTCACTATATACAGTATTTGTACACACCATACACACATACCAACACACCCCCCAAACACACAAACACACACAAATATATATATTTTTTAATATATTTTAATAATATTATATTATAATATATATATATAAATATAATATAATATAATAATATATTATATATATAAAAAAATATATATTATATATATATATATAATATTTTAAAATTTATATATAATTTTTTTTATATAATACCTATATTTTTTTGTGTGTGTGTGTGTATGTACACACCATACATATATGTGGTTTATTTTTTTAAAAAAAAAAAAACCCCCCCCCCACCACCACACAAAAAAAATATTTTTAAATATATATATTTTTTAAATATATATATATTATAAAATTTGAGGTGTGATGTGGTTAAGGGAAAATGGTGAATAAAGTAATAATTCGTTATAAATTTTAAACCGTAAGGGTACTTTGTGATTATAATGAAAAAGGGAATTTAATAAAATTATGAGGGTTTGATGTTTAAATCGTGCAATTATGATAACAATTATAGTTTTATAACGTAGTATAATAAAATAGGCTATCATGAGGAAAAATTTCGCAATAAATTAATTTGCCAAAATATTCCTGAAAAATGTTGTGGGGTTGATGATTATAAAATTAAGTTTTAACACAATCATTATAATAACGGGCGTAATGGGTTTATGTACCCTCAATTCCCCTCCTTTCATTCTACACACATATCAACACCACAATAAAAAACAGCGGTTTTTTTAGGAGAATAAAAAAAATTTTATGTTTTATATCATTTGCCATACATATGGCGAGGATGCGGCGACAGTTTTGGGAAAACAGAGCAATCTTTTAAAAATGTAGACTTTAAAACCCTTTATCTCATAATTTGAAGCATAAAAAGGCTTCGCCATGAAGACCCCCCACAAAATTGATGGAAAAAAAATGAAAGGATAATAAGACAATTTATTTTTATAAAGAAGAGACGGACGATAATGAAAATAAGGAAAAAATGTGACAAGGATAATAATGAAATGAAAAAACAATAATAAAAATAATAAAATAATATAATAAAAATTTAAATAATAAAAATTTAATTTAAATAATGATCATCATCATTTTAATAAAAATAAAAAAAAATGCTTATAAAAGATGATAATGATTATTTTTGGATAAAAATAATGATTTTGATAAAAATGATAATGACAATAATAAGAATGATAATAAAGGGTAATATAAAAAGAAAATAATAACGGTAACATTTAATGATACTAATAAGGGTAATAGAAATAACGAACTAGCAATGATATTATAAGGTTTTAAAAAATGTAATTATAAAGGATTTGTCATTTTTTTAAAATGAAATAATAGTAATAATGTTGAGCGAATGAAAAAATAATGCTCACAATAAATATGCTAATAATAAAATAATTATGTTCCCCCTCCCTTGGTCCCCCTGACATTTTGCTGGTCTTTCCCTTCTCTTTTCTTTTTTTTTTTTTTTCATCCCTTTGTTTTTTTAAATTCCCCTAATCTTTTAAACCGTTTTTCCCGTTTTCACCACAATAGATCAACTGCTCCCTTTTCCCTTTAACTCCTTCCCTTCTAGCCCCTTTACCTTTTATACCAACCCTATCATTCCTACTCTTACTCTTTCCACTACCACAGTACCGTCTATTACTGCTCAACCTGTAATTTTACCTAATCATTAACCTATTTCTAACTCTTTCCGCAACTCTCTTTCCAAACACCAACTGCCTTTTTATGTCTATAACACTTCATTTCCTGAGGTTTATCCCAAAGCTTCCCCGCGGGGGGGCAAAGGGTATTGATAATAATGCTGATATTGTTCATATTAAAAAGTAAAGATAATGTATAAAGTAGCAATAATAAGATATGGACTAATGATTATAAGATAATGATAATACTAATAATATAATGAGAAAAGTAATGCTTGATAATAATGATGAAAATAATAATGGAAAAATGATGATAATGATAAAATACTTTAGTGAGGATTATGATAAAAAAATAAAAAAAAAATAAAAAATGATAAAATTAAAATAATTTAATGAAATGGTGATAATAAGGGGGATAATACAAGACAAAATGATGAAATAAAGACGATAATAGTAAAAGTGATGAAAAATGATAATAATAAAATGATGAAATGAAATATTAGACGAATGAAAAATTATAATGATAAAATATTATGGATTAATGAACGATGATGATGATATTTTTGATAATAATAAATTTATGATGAAATGATATTTAAAATGTAATGATATTTTTTGATAATAAATACTTATGTTATGATAACGACTTTATTAAAAATGAGATGATTAAAATAATAAAAATAACGGTAATAAAATAAAAACTAAAAAGTATGATATTTAAAAGGTAATCATGATAACATCGATAACATGTAATAATTTGGGAATAATAAAAATAATTGGTAAAAAATCATAGTATTTAATCATTTTGGGGAAAATGGGGAAAAGGGGATAAAGAAAAAGATTTCATCAGTTGAAAATGAAAATGATGGTAATGATATAGTAATATATAATAAAATTATGTTTTTATTATTATTAATGATAATAATAATAAAAATGTTAATGATAAAGAGAAAACACAATGATGATAGTGATAAAAATATATGATGATAATTAAAAATGATAACATAATAATGATGATAAAAATAAAAATGATAAAGTTAAAGTCGATTACTGAATAATGGCAAATATAAAGAAAATGAATATAGTGTTGAATAAAAATGATAATAGATAATAATGATTATGATAAAATATAAGAGATAAGATGATGGTGATATTTTAAAGTAATGATGATAATAATAAAGATAATACAAAATTTTAATCAAAAAGGGAAAAAATTGTAACGGGAATGATAATAGTTTAAAGAAAGATGGGATTTATAACAATGATCAAATTAAAATGACGATTTGGCTAATGGCAGTTATGATAATGATAAAAAATTAGATGATGATTTAAAAAGAATCAAGGGTGACATAAAAATATTTATAAAGATAAGATAAAGATAAAGATGATAACGATAATAATTAATTTAAAAAAAAAAAATAAGATTATAAAAACTAATAAAATTTTGGGTTATAGCAAAAATTTTAATAAATAATGAAGCAATGATAAAAAAAATAAAATATAAAACAATTGTAAAAATAAAATGATTGTAATTACGACAAAGTAGCAATGATGGTTTGATAAAAATGACAATAATAAAGAAATGAAAAATATAAAGAAAAATTTTATTAAAAGATGATGAATGATAAAAATAATAAAGTAAAAAATAATTATGATAAGTAATGAGGGGTGATAATAATAAAATAATAATAATGAAATAATAAAAAAAAATAATAAATAATAATAATGTAAATAATAATTATTATTTTTTTCATTATTACTATTATCATTTTTTATTTTATGGTTTTTAAATTTTATTTAGTAGCAGTTATAGTAGTATATATATTATTAATTTTTCTTAATATTAATAATATATAAATTTATCATGATATATGATGATGATGACAATGATAATAATAATAATAATATTAATAAAGTATAATAAAATTTATAATAAAAATTAAAACAAAATAACAATAATAATAATTTTTATAACAATGATTAAGAAAAAAAATAATAATAAATAATAATAATAACAAAATAATAAAAATAACAATGTTAATGATAAGAATAATAAATAATAATAATAAAAAATTTTATATTATATTTTTTTTTTTATTTTGTTTTATTTTTTCATTAACAATAATAAAAAAAAAATTACAAAAAAATAATAAAAATATAATAATAAAAAATATAAAAAAAAATGAAAGAAAAAAAAATATAAAAATAAAAAAATAAAATAATAAAAATAACCGGGTTTCAAAAAATATTTTTTGTAAGTTGTCTTAGGTTTTTTTAAAATATTGGAGCAAATCTGCATCGCTGAATCCAAAAAAAGCCCTCCATTTTCCCCGGGAATTTTTTTTTTTTTTTTTTACAAGTGGGAAAACATTAGAGCGGCATTTTTTTTTATTTGTGTTACGTAAATCCGATAAAATATATATATTTTGTTTTCTCACCCCTTTAAATTACGCTGTTGCAAAAATTGATCGGTATCGTATTGACATCACTTGTATTACAATGGAAATATAACAAAATCTACTTCAATGCTGAAAACGATCAGAATTGTCATTGATCAGTAGACAGGACCTATAAACAGATGTATAAAAATAGATTTTGGTCACATTGATCATTCAGTGCTGACACTTCCGTTTCTTTTAAACCCCGAAAGCCAGCGGCAGGGTGTCCTCTTCAAAGTCCAAAAGTAACGGCCTCATGACGCATCCCCCCATCTTTCATGTTTTGATGTCTCTCCACCATTGATCCCCCGATTCTCAGGAAACGACCATGTGTGGGAAAAAGGTAGTGATTTTTATGCTCATTTGCATCTAGGTTTTTTTAAGGCAGTCAGATTTTGGTACAGTTTTGCGTAGTTGCTGGCCTTTTTTGTTGCCAAGGAATTTTTTTACGACCAAAAAGCCTTCCACGCTTCCAGTTCGACTTTTTTATTGAGTTTTCAACTCTGGATCTCTGATGAGTGACTGTTTAGGTCCGTCAAAAAATGCCCCTTTCAATTTCCCATGTCATCCTGGAAAAGCTGGCACAGTGGGAAGCAGCCACCCCTTTCCAAGCTTTGGTGCTGCTTCATCAAGCCAAAACTTAATGTAGGGGGGGGAGAGTACCTGTCTCTGTCCCCCGAGGGGCGTTGATGACGTTCTTTGTCTGCTGGGTCCAATTCCTCCCGCAAAGATCACTCCTTTTCGTGTAATCTGACTCGGTCCCACTATCCCCCATGCACAGAAGCACGGTACTTGGGGAAAACCGGGCGCGTCCCAACAAAAAGTTCCCCATCTTTAGGGCAACACAGATCATCACTCATGCTGAAATAACGAATTTTCTCCACGATACTTTACCGCTTCATACTTCTCCTTCATGTAGTCGAGGAGCCAGCGGTTTTAAGGGGAAAATGGTTTCCGTTTTTGCCCAAAAGGATTTAGCGATCTCTTCTGCTTCAATAAACAGTTCCATTCTCGTTGGGACTGTGGCCCAAACGAAAAGAAAAACGAAGGTATTCTTATGTCTGTTTGGTAGAAAGTGATGCAGTACTGTCAGAAAGAAGGATTTTCTTTTATCTTTATGCCAAAAATTCGGCGGATGACTTTGGCAAGTTGAGGTCCGGACAAGATCTTTACTCCTTTTGGGAAAAGGGATCGGAGCGTCTCGGCATCTTCGCTAGGAACACTTCTTCATTGTCTTCAAAACTGGGAAAATTTTTCGTCCCCTTAACCAGGAAATTTCTGCGGGAAAAGGGATGGAACTTCATCACAGTGAGGTACGGGCGACTGCTGATTCAAAATCGGGAAATTTGGGGTGCTCTGGTTCTTTTGTTGATCCCAGTCAAATTAAAAGCGCAGAAATAAAAATCACTGACATGGTTTTTTTGGGTCTCTCCAAAACAATAAAATTGCAAAATTCACCTGTCCTTCTTTCCATGGGGCGACGACGTAGATCTCGGGGCATTTCTTGCAGCCATGTAGGCGCCCAGCTTTGTCCTGATCACCAAATTTCTGCCAAAATAAGCTGATAAGCACGTTTACGAAAATTGTGACTGGGTTTTTTGTTGGACAACGGTGTATTCGCTGCAGATGTAGCAGAATACATCCGGCTTATTTTGCAAGACCTTCTGGGCGAATCCCAAACATTCATTTAAAAAGGAAAAAATGTCTGTTGCAAAAAAAAGGCGGTCGAACTTTAAAATTATTCGTAAACCCCCCCCGAAAATGCAATACCTTTGTATGAACAAACCGTAAAAAAACAAAAATTTGGCAATAAACCAAATTTTCCCGATTGAGCAAAAACAATGTTATTTTTGGATTCAAGCATCAAAGTTTAAATCTGAAAAAAAAAATTTAAGATTTTTTTTCTGTTGACCAATGTAATAATAATAAAAATAAGAGGATTAAATAATAATGATAGAAAATGTAAAAAAAAAAATAATAAAATTATTTTATTTATTATAATAAATATTATTTTCAAGATTGTTTTAACATTTATTATAATTTTAAAAATTATGTAGTAGAAAGATAATGTAATATAATAATAATAATAAAATAAAATAATAAAGTCTTATAATTATCTTTTTATATATTATTATTATTTTTTTATTATTTTTGTTGTTTTTTATTATTGTTTTTCATTATTATTGTTATTATTAGTATTTTCAAAAAATTTAAAAAATAACAACAAATTTTTTATTTTTATTTTTTTTATTATTATTATTATTATTATTATATATAAATGATCATAGAATAAAAATGATTATAGGAATATATGATTATGTTAATTTTATGATATTATACTATTTTAAAAGAAAATGATAGTAGTGCTAATAATAATATAATAATAAAAAATAATAATAATAAATAATAAAATGTAAAAAATAATAAAATATAAAATAATATAAAATAAAAAAAAATAATAATTATAATAGTAATAATAATAACTATATTTTAAGAAATTTTAAAAAATAATTTAAATTTAGTAAATATTATATTTTTTAAAATGATAAATAATAATAAAGATTTAATAAAAATACATTGAAAATTATAATTTTAAAAATATAAAAATTTAAAATTTTAAAAAGAAAAATAATTTTATAATAAAAATTTAAAAAAATTTTTTTAGAATAATAAAAAAAAATATAAAATAAAAATAATAGAAATTTGAATAATAGTAAAAAGAAAATAAGATAATAATATAATTACAATATATATTAAAAACATATATTTTATAAAAAACATAATAATCAAAATTTGGATAATAAATTATTTTTTAATTAAAATAATAAATTTACGATTATTATTTCATTAAAGCTTTTATTGTTATTATATTATCCCAACCTTTTTTTCAAAAAATTTTTTTTTAATTTTTATTTTTTAACATTTTAAAATTTTTATTATCATTATCGGCTTTTTAAAACCATTAAAAAAATTTTTTATTATCATTTTAACATTATTTTTTTTCGTTGGGAACAAATTTGAAAATTTTCGTTCTTATTATT
>NW_023641726.1:0-2500 GCF_015228065.2 Penaeus monodon
GACATTGCCCTTGTACATATATTTCTATTGGGTTATGGTAAAATCGAAGGCTTGTGACCACCGATGATGCCAGAAATCCTATAAAATACGAAAAAACGTTTCTTTGTTATTTTCTAAAGAATGAGGAAGACTCGGCTTCTTTTCCTAAACCAGCAAGTAAGATCGATCTTGGAAAACGTTTATTTCAACGACGACCGAAAAAAACTCATGCCCATTACCCACCTGATTTTGACGTCCATTTAATAAAATGATTCAGCTTCTCCCATGCCCAAAACTATGCGCACAACGCCAAGAGCTTTCACGCTTTTTCGGTGATATCCGGGTGTATAAAATTCCCCACAATAATAAGCTTTATCTTGTCTGCCGTAAACCGGTGGTGACCGGCCACGGAGGGTTGGCCGGTGAGGTCACCAGCGCCATCAGGCCAAAGAACTTATATTCCAATGTCCAAATCCAAATTTAGGATTTACCCATACTTGTTAATAAAGTCGTTTGAGATACATGACTCTATTATTAGCAAACTTTGCATAATGACGAAATGGGCCCAATGTTTTATAGTAATAGTAATACCGTTACTGGTCGTATAATTGTGATATATTACTGTCCAGTGAGTTAACTAATTAGCACTTTAGATTCAGAAAAAGGAACAGATTTACCATAAATGTAGTCCTTATAACCACCCAACAGTCAGACCTTTCCCCAGCCCCGCCGTGCCTTCCTCTTCATGGTTAAAGGATTAGACTTAAACATTTGTTCATCCCAAGGTTATCTTGTGTTTTGCTTCGGCAACTGCTCTGTTTTAACCATAATTAACGAAGGGAAAAGGTCACGGTTATGAAGCATAAAGCCATAAACCGAAATTGCAATTTATTACTCAGCAAATTTTGTGATACTTCCAGCATGCCGCACCTCCGGTTAAGAACTTCAAGCACTCCTGCTGGGCCGTGCTTTAGGGTGAGACTCCATGAAAGGGAAGAGGGACACGGGCGGGCGGAATCGAAACGAAATATTTCCCTCTTGAAAACAGGAGTGTGCGTTTTCGGGAGGCATTAAGCTGGACAGCCCTTCTGCTTTGTATGAATGAAACGCCTTGCTCAAAGGGGTGCGCCTGGCTCTTCGTGAAGCATGACACGGAGCTCCATAAACAACAGGGAAGATGTATCGATGGGTAATGATAATGATTGAGAAGGATAATTGCAATACAATCACCTATCACAATTGATATTTTCTTTAACGTTGTCACTATTGCTATTATAACTGCAACAGTAGCGTAAGCGAATTTTGCCTGTCGTAAATTTTAAGGGGCCAACGAAGTGAAGGGGAGAATAACCGTATTGGCAAGATTATCAGTATTACTGATTTCATAGACAGTCACCTCATTCTCATTGTCATTACGTATTTATTTGTTTACAGTTTTAATATTACGTTGTCAATGCTTTTACGTTGTCAATGTCATCATCATCATCGCTTAATCTTGTTCCTGTTATCATCACTAATATTTATTATCATTATTATTACTCTTATTACATTATCATTAGTGGTTAGTATCTTTATTAGTATTAGTTTTATTCATTACCCTTATCCATTACATTTCCATTATCAACATCATCAACAATTATCTAATATATTATCATTATCATTATTCTCATCATTATAGTATTATCAATATCTTTTCATTACTACTATTTTATATTTTGTTGTTGCTATTATTATCATTATCATTATTACTATTATTATTATTATTATTATTTTTTATTATTATTATTGTTATTATTATTTATTATTATTATTATTATTATTATTAATTATTATTATTATTACTATTGATATATTATTTTATTAGTATTATTATTATTAGTCTTATTATGTTTTATTATTATTTTATTATTATTATTAGGCTTATTAATAGGATTTATTATCAATCATCATCGTCTCATTATCTCATTAGTTATTACTAGAATTTTTTCATTATTACTGTTGCCTAATTAGTATCATTATTTTTGTTGATGTTATCATATTATTGTTTTAATATTATTTATCATTAGTTTTGTTTTGTTGTTGTTGCTTTTTCATCCATCAATCATCATCATCAATCATCATCATCACCTCCATCATCTCATCATCATCATCATCACCATCATCATCATCATCATCATCACCATCATCATTATCATCATCATCATCACCATCACCACCACCACCATCACCATCATCATCATCACCATCACCATCACACCACCCTCATCATCATCACCAATCATCTCATCATCAATCATTATCATCATCATCATCATCATCATCATCATCGTCATCATCATCATCATCATCATCATCATCACCACCACCACCACCACATCATCATCATCATCACCATCACTCACCATCATCATCATCATCACCACCACCACCACAACCATCATCATCATCATCATCCTACCATCATCTTATCCTCACCACCACCACCACAACCATCATCATCATCATCGTCATCATCACCATC
>NW_023641727.1:0-10324 GCF_015228065.2 Penaeus monodon
TTACATATGTATATATATATATAGTTACATATGTACATATATAGGTCTATATATGTATATATACATATATATGTATATATGTATGTGTATGTATACCTATGTATACATACCTATGTATATAAACATACACATGTGTGTGTGTGTGTGTGTAGGTATTGAGTACCCACAGCCTCACAGCTCTTGCTCTTAGATAGACTCCCTCTCCTCCCTGCCATGAGCGAGCGGACAAACACATTGCCGTTATTCGCACTCACGGCTTTGGGTGTGGACTGAAGCTGTGCAGTATTAGCCCGCGATGGTTTTTGTCTGTTGAGGATATTAATCTCAGTTATGTCCGGATAACTTACGGCTCCCCGGGGAATATGAGATTCCCTCCATGAGCCGCGCATGGAGACGAAGGGCAGAATCTGTTTTCGTCTTCCGTCATGCAAATTAAGCCTCGTTATGTCTTTCCGTCAAGGACTTAGCTGTGGAATGTCTGTTTTGTCTGCTTTTGTTCCGCGAGTGTTGCTTGCTTGCTTGAGATTTGCGAAGTTCTGGCTTCGCCCGGGCCTTTCACTTATGGCCCGGCCTGTGTCAGCTTTTTATGGCTGTCTCATTTGTTGGTCTGACACTCGGTGCTTACCGTGGGGGTGGGATTGCCAGCAGGCGCTCCTGTAGCCGTGGTGTAAGCATCTCGCATAATCTCTTTACCAGCCGACGGCTGTGTTCTGTGGGGTTTGTCTTAGGAATTGCTTTGTGCACGCAATTCCCCAAAAGTAGTGTATCATGTGGCGTTCGGCTCGCCGCAATGCATGCAACACCTCTCTTCACGTTCTATGGTTTGTATGATCTGCCATGCACAGTGGTAACCTAGGCGCATTCTTTTGCAGAATGACTTCGGTAACCTCTGTTTTTATTTCAGAGAGTGCCATGGTTCATAGCCTGTGGCATCTGAGTACAGCTGGCCGGGGGGGAATGTCTCGTTTCCTCTCTGTGAAGCTGCAGGAGGAAGGAGTTGGCCCCCACCGTACACTTCCTCCTAAGTAAATTTCGGCTCTGATGTATTATCATGGGATTTGGGGCATCCCCCGGCCCGATTCGGCTAATCTGTCAGCAAGCTCATTGCCTCTGATCCTGTATGGCTGGGAACCCATTTTAAATGATAATTCTTCTACCCTGAGAAAGCATCCTTTGTGGTTTTTGTGCCGATGGTTGTCAGGAGGTGATGTTTGTCAGTGGGTGAGCGCTGCTGAAGACAGTCGACGGCTCCTTTGGAGTCTGTGTGTATGACCACGTGTCCTTTTCTCCTGACGCGTGTCTCAGTGCTCCCATGATAGAAAATACCTCTGCCTGTAGCGAGGAGGCGTTGTCTGTTACCTCATTGATATTGTGGCATCCCTTGCTGCAAAGCCCCCCCTGCAGTTGTGGGTAAGGGAATCGACCGATCCGTCTGTGTAATATGTTAGGCTCCCCGGGGGGGTGATGGTTGAAATGACCCTCTGGGTTTCTGCCTTTAGGCTGGGCCCGACAATTTTTCTTCTTTTTGCTTGCCAGCCCTCATGACCGAGAACTCTTCGAGGTTGTGCCCACGGCGGAGCTCGACAAACTCAGGTGTGGGGAGTCCATGCCCTTGGCCAGTATGGTTCTTTCAGCTGATGGCGTATTACCCACCCTGGCTGTGTGAGACAGCCGGGAGTTGTTTGCAAACACTCGTTATCTTGTTCTAGGCGTCTGACTATTTTGGTCTAGGCTTGTGTTCCTGGGAGCCTGGATGACCTTTGATAAGAATTGTGCTGCCTTTTAGATCAATTCGTGAGGCCAAGGGGAGAAGGTTTGTCTCCACTAGGAGGTTGAGGCCCTTTCGCCCACCTTGGGGCACCCAGAATGACCCTGGCGGCTTTCGTTTTGGACGTCTCCAATCGGTCTTTATATTTTCTCTTGATGCCAAATCAGAGCGAGGGAGGCATAGTCTACAATGGGCCTAACAGCATGTACGTAAAGAATGATCTTAGTACTCTGTGTCTGGCCCATGCGTCTTCCACTCATTACTCTCATGACAGACAGTCTTGCCTTTGTTCGGTCAAGCAGGTACTGGACCTCCTGGGGGAAAGGGAGAGGGCCCGGGCTATCCTTACCCCAAGGTACAGGTATTCCTGAACCCACTCCAAGTCCATTCCCTGGATTTTCAGACTTGTGCCTTGAACTCTCTGTCTAAAAAGCCAGGGGCTTTGGATTTGGCTGCAGAGATCTTTAGTCCTGTCCTGCAACACTCCTCGGATACCAAGTCCAGACAACGCTGGGCTTTTGTTTAGGCAATGTGCTCCAGTGGAGATGATAGCAAAATCGTCTGCATAGGAGATGATTTTGCACCCCACTGGGAGGTTTATTTTGAGGATACAGGACATTAGTGTGTTAAAAAGGGCTGGACTGAAAACCCCCAAACCTGTGGCTTTCCCATTTCTAGTGGCATGTGCTGTGATAGGTGACCTTGGAATTTGACTCTGGCTGTTCTATTCGTAAAGTAGTCACCTATCCAAGCCAAGAGTTTTGCCTCTGATTCCTTTTGGATCAGGCTCTCCTGAATGGCAAGAGGACTTCCCAAATTCGAAAGCTTCTCCAGGTCAAGGAATACTGCCACAGATGCGCCCTGTTTATTGGGGCTCATGAGCGTGGCTATGCTGTGCGCTGTGCTCATGCCCCTGGTGAACCCGTGGAGGTGTTGTGTGGGGCTCCCATTTTCCATTGGACCCGGGTTTAGTACCATCCCCCTCGGCAGTCTTGGCCAGACAGCTGGGAGAGAGATGGGGCTGTACTTCCCCGGCTCCTTTGGTTTAGGGATGGGAACTATGGTAGCCCTCTTCCAGCTCTGGGGTAGAGTGGAAGTTTCCCAGGACTTGTTGATGAGTTGCAGGAATGCAAGCTCACCTACCAGTCCCAGGCGGGAGATGATGGGGTACGAGATCCCGTCATCGCCCGGGGCTGAGTTGCAACTGGCTTTGTGTGCATCTCTTAGTTCCCTCAGAGAAAAGATAACATCTGAGTCATCGGGTTCGGCTGCCCTTTCTCTGATGTGAGCAAGTCTGTCTGGTTGTAGGCGTTCTTGTCTTGCCCTCAGTTCGGCTGGCAGACTGTCGCTGCTTGTTCTCGCAGAGAACTCTTGCGCCAGTCTGTTGGCCTCTGCCTGGGGGTCGTGGTGCGTGCATCTCGGGGCTGAGCGGCTGGTGGCTCGCTTGACCCGTTGCCATAGCTCTGAGAGGGTGGTACGGTGATCGAAAGACTCACACCATTCCAGCCACTTTTCCTGCCTCACTCTGCTGGCATTTTCCTTGGCATCCCTCACAGCCTCCCTTAGGAGGGCTAGGTTGTCGGGGGTTTCTTTGCCTTCGGAAATGTTTTCTGCACATTTTTTACCCTGTGGTTGACCTCCCTAATCTCGTCATTGAAGTACCAGGGTCCTTGTGACTCCTGGATCAGGCCGAGTTTTGGGTATGGTCAGTGAGGCTGCCTCATCAATGGCATTTAAAAGTCTGGCTTGTAGCATTTCCACATTTTCGCTCTGTGTGGGTTCATTGCTTCTCAGACAGGGGGCCCAAAGGCGCTCTGGAACGCCTGGCATTTTGGCCTTGTCTGTTTTCCATTTTGGATTCGGTCGTGGTATTTCGGCTGGGCCAAATCCATGAGGGTTGTTATAGTGCCATAATGGTCACTAGTGACGGTCTCATCGACACGCCAGCCAATCCTCTCCACCAGAGTCGCAGTGGCCAGGGTGAGGTCTAGGACCCCTCCTCTCACATGCGTTGGCTCCTGGCTGTTGAGGAGAGCGATCTCGGGGAATGTCTCGAGCACGTTGGCTATGTGCCGGCCAGCCGCATCCGGTGCCCTGCAGGGAGCCAGGATGGGGTGGTGTGCATTGAAGTCACCCCCTATGATCACTCGGTCGTGTGCTGCGGAAGCACATACCTGGCTGATGTCTAAGCTACTACAGTGTGGCCTGCTGTACACGTTGTACAATTTCAGGGGTCCCTCGGCCAGTTGAATCTCGACGGCAAGAGATTCAACATCCTCCACAGTGCGGTGCATCGGCTATTGCGGAGCAGGGAATTGTTGCGTTCACCAGGGTCATCAGGCCTCTTTTGCCATCGGAACGTGGCAGCGCGTAGACGTGATACCCTGAGAAGCGAACAGCTTCCGCTGATAATGAGGAGGTGAGTCTCGACCTGGGCTGAGGGAGAGGATAGGGCTGATTTGGCCTTCTCCATCTTCCTTCCCTTTATGCTTTTCACAGTCTGTTTCAGTGTCGTCATGGCAACATTGACTGCCTTATCCGCCTCTTCTCGGTCCTGGACAAGGAACTGCCACTGCTGTGACCAAGCAGTGATCAGGATCGACATGTCCCCCTCGTCGAAGAACATGTCTTCTGGGTCTGGGGAGGACCGTGTGGTGCTGTTGGAACCTTTCTTCCCGTTTTTCCTCTGCACTTGATTTACTTGGGGGAATCCTGATTGTCGGGGATCTCCGGTTTCGGCTGGGGGCAGCTTCCTTCCTCTTAGGAGGTCGGGAAACCTTTTTCGCTTTTGTTCCTCCCCCAGACGTGGGTGCCTGGGGGGGCAGGAACAAAGTCTGGTCGCTTCTTAGCAACCTCTTGCCGTTTGAGGGCCGCCTCTTTCCTGACAGAGCAAGCCAGGCTCCAGGTGTGATGCCTCTTGGCACAGTTAGGACATTTGGCTGTTGTGTCCTTCTTTTCTTCTTTATGTGCCTTGATGCACACCTCAGTATTGTGTGCCTTGCTACAGCACCACATTTTGGCTTGCTGTACAGTTAGCCTGGTGGGTGTCCGTACTTCTGGCACTTGAAACACCGAAGTGGTTCAGGCCATAAGTGCGTAGGTTGTAGGTACCCCAGTTACCCCGATCAAGGGTGGAGCTTGGGGTACCTTTCATGGTCACCAGGACTTGCCTGGTGGAGTCTTCCCCTTCGACAATCGGGAAGCCTCCACGACCTGTGGGGTGTGATGTTATCACCTCCACAAACGTATGAGACTGAGAAGCCAAGTATCACCATCTTGACTCTCTTCTCCTCGGGGTTCAGTGGCGAGAGGTTCACTTTCCTCCCATCTTTTAACTCCTTTGTCTCCTGCAGGAAACAAAGGGTGGCTTGATTTTTGGGCACGATGATCATGCCCTGATCTCGCGCAACCCGGATCGACAGCCGGATTTTGCGCTGGCTCTCCAATGCCCTCACCATTTGGTAGGCATTGTCGAAGCCTTCGGGGTTTTAAAGGGGACCTTGAATTGCGGGAAAAAGCCTTGGGGTCCAGACTCACCATCAGAGTCGGACTCCGGCCTCGGCCGTTTCGGTCCGCCCTTTCAGCTTTGGGGCTTGCTCGTGGAGGCACCAGCTGTTTCGGCTGGTTCAGCTGGTGCTCCTGATTCAGTCAGTGGGGTCGTCTGAGGGGGGCTCAGGGACCTTCCTGGTCTGGGTGCTGGCCTGGAGGGGCCAGCACGAGAGTCCATCTGTTGGACAATCTGGTGGACAGACATGTTTGTACATGGTTTATTCGTCTTGTCCGCCATCTTGGCAGCAGGCATGACAGAGTCATCCTGTGCTCGGGGTTTTCTTTTGCCACCCGGAGGCACGTAAGGCTTCAGGGTGGCTGCCGTGGTTCTGGGCCTTGCACGGGGGCGTCAACAGTAAGGTCTGTCTGTGGGGGATTTTGATTTAGATTTTCCATATATTTGGCAGTGCTTCATCCACTCACGCCCCCACCCACCACGGAGTCCAACAAGGGGAGCTGAGTGCTAGAACCCATGTCTAACAGCAACAGGGGTGATGAGTGGATATACGCAGCCAATTAGCCGATTGCACTGGTAAACACCGACGGTGTGGGTACCAACGGCAGCATGACTGCTTGACCCAAGCCACCCCAGGGAGACCAGCCCAATGACCAGACCCGGGCCGGGAACAGGCCGCCAGTCGTGCCACAAAAAAGGACCAAAGAGGCGTGTTGCTAGCCGCAGGGCGTACTCGTGCACGCTCGCTCAACCTCCAGGACTCCCGTCTCCCAGCTCACAAGGGGCCACGCACGGCAAACACGTGGGTAGGGGTCAACCTCTGGGAGATCCCAGAGGGGATGCCCTTCCTCCTACCCGGACATCATTGATGGAACACTTCTGCTCCTCCCTCAGTGAGGAAGGAGCTCTTTCACTTTTTCCCGGCAGTTCCTCTCCGTTTCCCCGGAGGGGACCTGTACCCTTTTTCAAAGTGAATCCCTCTTTTCTCTGAAACGCCCAAAGGTTGTTTCACCTCATTGAGAAAAGAGGGGGGTCCTGCACCTGTTCCTGTCAGTTCCTTCATCCCTCTGGAACAGCCGGCCCCAGTCTGTTTCACCACAGTGGGGGGAGGAATTAACATTTTTTCCAGGAGGGGTTCCTATGGCAGGACGGTTTTTGAGGGGGATCCCTCTTCTCTCTGAAAATCCAAAGGATGTTTCACCTCAGTGAGAGAGGAGGGGTCCTGTACCTGTTCCAGTAAGCTCCCTTCGTCCCTCTGGAAACAGCCAACCACAGACTGTTTCCATCACAGTGGGGGGAGAGGATTTTACTTTTTCCAGGCAGTTCTTTTGGCAGGGTGAGTTTAACGTGAATCCCCCTTCTCTCTGAAACACCCAAAAGTTTTACCTCAGTGAGAGTAGAGGGGACCTTTTACCTGTTCCAGTAAGTTCCTTCATCCCTCTGAAATAGTCAACCACAGACTATTTCATCACAGTGGAGGGAGAAAGACTAACTTTTATCCAGGTACTTCCTATCACGGGAACTTGATGTTCTGTCTAGCAGCTGCTATTAGACAGAAAACCCGGCTGAAGGCCTGACAAGGGGGCTCTACCTGCCTATCGCCCTATTCGAAAGAAAAAGAGTGGCAGTCACAGATGGTCTGCCCGACCAATCCCTAACAAAAGAATGGCAACTCTATGCACCCCCGTAAGGCAGGCCTTCTAAGGCCCCCCAGACACACCCTCCCCCGCGGGAGGTAAAGGTCTGCCCACGTCCGAGCACGCGCCCGAAGATGGGGTCCAGTTCACCAGAAGGTGTGCACAGAGTCATCCTAATGCCGAAAATTCGCATAGGAAAGAGTAGGCTAGTAGGGCACGATGCTACATGCAAGCAATAGCATCGTGGCATCAAACAATGGGGGGGCGCGTCACCGTCCGGTAACGCGGAAGAGCCGAGGCCGAGATTGCATGGGACCGGGCGCGGTGCATCTCTTAATATGCCCATTGCAAAATCCACACGAAACGAGGGATCATGGTATCTGGTAACTCTATTGGCGTTGCTCGGCTCCACCCGCTGCGCCCCGTCCGCCACCCTTGCCGGAGCCGATCATCCCCTCTCTTTGAATCGTCCAATTAAGGACCGATTCACCGCAGGGGGAAAGGGGAGAGTCTCCCTTGGTCTTATTGCCGCGAGTGTTCTGAAATATTTTCGATAAATTTGATAATCAGATAGTTATCATTCTCCTACAGATTCTTCTTATCCTAACTATCTATCTACTGATATACATTTACACTGTATATTACCTGGGTGCAGCCACACACACACACACCCACCACACACACACACACAAAACACACACACACACATATATATATATATATATATATATATATATATATATAAAATATTATAAATGTTTGTTGCGTATAACATACATCCGTGAAGTCTTCCTATCCCATGGAATTTCAATCAACACCTAAATTTGTCTTGAAAAACAATTTCAGGTGTTTGTGTTCCTTTAAAAACAAACAAAACACGGGCATACGTTTTCATATGTTCTTGCTTCCTTATACATTTTTTTTTCTTTCTTTTTTTTTCCCGAGGATTTCCAGACACCTGGATAGCTGATGGAAAGTGGGCTGCTGTTGGGACTGCGGGGGAATTCGCGAAGAGAGGGAGCGACATTAATCATAGTAGCTAGACTGATACTTAGCAAATATCATCAGGCTCCCCCCATATTATGTATGTATATGTTATATATATATTAGACAGAAATACAGACAGACATATAGATAGACAGATATATAGAGATATATATAGATAGACGGAAAGACAAGCAGACAAACATATATAAGGATAAAAATATTGACATATAGACAGATAGATAGAAAGCTTTTTCCCCTTTCCCCTTCTCCTTCCTTCCCTCCGCCTCCCTTGGCGTTATGCTCGTGTAAACACGTGCAAATGCTGCAGTCGCTCATGAGCCTCGGTTCCTGCCCGCAAGCACTCCGCATCAGGGAGACAGAGCGGAGGGGAGGTGCGGGGGCGCAGAGACAGAAGAAAGCAAAAGCAAAACAAAAAACAATGATATAGACTTCCAGAGAAGAAGCAACAACAGCAACATGAACAACGACAACAACAGCATTAAGAGCAGCGACAATAACTTTTAAACGCAACAGAGTCAATGATAAATATCTTACATCTAGACAAATGTTTTCGCAACTCAGTCAGAGATCTGAAAGTGCTGTTGCGTCGGATTCAGGCAGGAAAAATAATCTTTTTGATGGGACGAAAAGAATTTTCACAAACACACACGTGCTCACACACACATGTACGCATCATACACAAGTACACACACGCTCACTCAAACACACACGCACACACAAAAGAACTTGATTTCTTTTGCCCGCTTTCGCTGTTCCTCCGCCCCACGCGCGGCCGACGCAGCCGGGTGTCCATCGCACGGGCCTGGGCTCAGCGAAACACTTGCCAAGCCATTATTGGTGAGCGCGAGGAACCTGGAACATTGGGAGGAGTCGGTTAGCGAGTTCTTACAGGAAGAAACCCAAATATTAACGAAAAGAATGAAGAAGGGAAATATGTAGATTGATGAATAAAGGTAGACAAACAGACAGATGGATAGATAGATAGCCTGATAGAAAGAGGAAGAAAGAGAGAAATAGACGGAGAATAAAGGAAAATAAGATTGAGCCAGGGAGTGAAACCCAAAACAATGTATCCAACTGGCCTTCGCTCCCCAGTCCCTTTCTCACGGAATGCTCGGGCGCTTTTCAAAACGCAACATATGATGTAGGATTTTAATCAAATATGCTGATCTAGAAATCTCTCTCTCCCTCTTTCTTTCTCCCTGCGTACGTGCATGTATACAGCACACACAAACAAACACGCACACACACATATATATACATATAATATATATATATATATATTATATATATATATATATATATATACATATATACATATATATATATATATATACATATATATACATATATATATATATATATATATATCCATGTATACATATCTCTCTCTCTCTCTCTCTCTCTCTCTCTCTCTCTCTCTCTCTATATATATATATATATATATATATTATATATATATATATATATATATATATATGTAGGTAAACACCTGTCTTTCTATCTTTCTATCCATCTGTTTATTTTCTGTCTGTATATGTATATGCATACACATATATATGTATATATGTATATATATATATATATATATATATATATATATATATATATATATATATAAATGTGTGTATATATATACATATATATATATATATATATATATATATATATATTATATATATATATATAATGTATATATAAATATATATATATATATATATATATATATATATATATATATATATACATGTGTGCTGTATATACACACACACACGTCACACACATACATACACACACATACACACACACACACACATGCGCACACACACACATGCACACACACGTACACATACATATATATACATATATACATATATGTACTTAAATATATATGTATACATATGTATATATACATATACATGTATATGTGTAAATACATATATATATATATATATATATATATATATATATATATATATATATATATATATATATATATAGTATGTTTGTGTATGAGTGTGTGTGTGTGTGTGTGTGTGTGCGAAAAGACACGCTACTTGCGTGGTCACCGTCATCGCTTTGATTTAACTCAGGCGGTCGTGCAAGACAAAGGAGGCGCTTACAAAAACGCTTCAACCTTAAAAACCTATGTGAATATATATATATACATATATATATATATAATATATATATATATATATATATATATATATATATATATATATATATATATATATTATATATATATATATATATATATATATATAATATATATATATTTGTATATATGTATAAATGTATATAAAACCATATATACTGTTGTATATATATATACATATATATAATATATATATATATATATATATATATATATATATATATATATTATATATGTATAAATAGATT
>NW_023641728.1:0-10324 GCF_015228065.2 Penaeus monodon
AAATAATATATACAAAAAACTTTTTATACATATAAAAATATACAAAAAATATAATATATATACAATATAATAAATAATTATACAATATATATAATAATATATATACAATAATAAAAATATACATATATATATATAATAATATACATATATATATATATATATATATCATAAAATAATACATGTATATATACATATATATACATATATATACATATATACATATATATATACATATATACATATATATATACATATATATATACATACATATACATATATATAATATATATAATATATATATATATATAATAATATACATATATGTGTGTGTGGTGTATGTGTGTGGTGGTGTGTGTTGTGTGTGTGTGTGTTGTGTGTGTGTGTGTGTGTTTGTGTGTGTGTGTGTGTGTTGTGTTGTGTGTGGTGGTGTTATATATATATATATATATACAAATATATATATATAATATATCATATATATACATATATAATATAAATATATATATATATATATATATATATATATACAATGCAATAAAGTAAAATATTTATCATAGCATTACCAATGAGCATACCTGAATGATCCGAGAGAGCAAATGAATATCTCAAGAGTTTGCAAAACTTATAAAACTATATATTTCTTGCTCTAAGACTCATGTCAGCATGTCGATATCTTACAGAAACAGAAATTTTATATCATATATATATATATTTATATACATATATATATATATATTTATATACATATATATACATATATATAAATATACATATATATATATACATATATACATATACATATATATAAATATACATGTATATATACACATATATACATATATATATACATATATATATGCATATATATACATATATATACATGTATATATGCATATATATAATACATATTATACATGTATATATGCATATATATACATATATATACGTATATATGCATATATAGATGCCATGTAATATTATACATATCTATATAAATGTAATATAATGCATATATATATACATATATATACATGTCTATATATACATATATATACATGTATATATGCATATATATACATATATATATGTATATATGCATATATATACATATATATGTACATGTATATATATACATATATATACATGTATATATGCATATATATACACACATATATACATGTATATACATATATATACATGTATATATATGCATATATATATGTATATATATGCAATATATGTTTAAAATATAATTATATATATGTCTATATATGTCTATCTATACATGTATATATATGCATATATAGAATGTATATATATGTATATATATAGCCTATATACATGTATATATATATGTATATATATGACATATATCCTGTAAATATATATGTATATATATGCATATATACATTGTATATATAGTATATATATGCATATAACATGTATATATATGTATAATTATATATGCATTATATACCTGTATATATATGCATATATAGTATATATAATGCATATATACATGTATTATATATGTATGTATATGCATATATACATGTATAAGTATATGTGTATATGTATATGCACATACATGTAGAATCTGTATATCTTGTATCTATAATACATGTATATATATGTATATATCTATGCAATTTTATATATATACATATATACATGTATATATATGTAGCTATATGTATATAGATATGGCCTATATATATGTATATTATATGTATATATGTTATATATATATGTATATTTATATATATGTATATTATATGTTATAATATATATATATACTATTTATATAATATCTATATATATATATATATATATCTATATATATATTAGATATATATATTATAGGTTTATATATATATAATAAAATTCTTGCTTTTCTGTAAGATATCAGACATGCTGAACATGAGTCTTAGAGCAAGAAATATATAGTTTTATAAGTTTTGCAAACTCTTGAGATATTCATTTGCTCTCTCGGATCATTCAGGTATGCTCATTGGTAATGCTATGATAAATATTTACTTATTGCATGTAATATATATATATATTATATCTATTTATATGATATATATATATATATGATATATATATATATATATATATTATATCTTTGTATAATATATATAAGATATACACACACACACACACAAACACACACACACTACA
The DNA here is from genome assembly GCF_015228065.2 of Penaeus monodon. NCBI lineage: Eukaryota > Metazoa > Arthropoda > Malacostraca > Decapoda > Penaeidae > Penaeus > Penaeus monodon. Next base: position 2,182 of record NW_023641728.1, read on the forward strand.
CACACACACACACACCACACACACCACACACACACACACACACACACACACCACACCACACAAACACACCACACCATACAAACACACACACACACCACATATATTATTATATATGATATTAATATATAATATAGATGTAGATATCAGTTCTATAGATCTATGTATGTAATAGATAATATGTTATATATATATATGTCTATCTATACTCTGTATATATATATATCTTATATATATAGTATATATTATGTATATATGTATAATATATGTATATATCTGTCTATTATATGTATCTATATGTATTGCTATATTGTATCTATATGTACTAATGGTCTGTATATATATTTATGTCTATGTAACTCTCTGTATATATATTTTATATATATGTATATATTAGTATATCTATTGTCTATTATATGTATTATAGATGTATATATATATTGTCTATATATATGTATATTATATTATATAGTTATTGTCTATATATGTATCGATCTAGTGTATATATATATATGTATATTATATGTATATAATATATGTATATATATATGTATATAATATATGTATATATCTATATGTATATATGTTGTTATTATATATATATGTAATAATACATATATATAATACATATATATAGTAATATTATCTGTAATATGTGATATATATATGTCTATATATCTGTATTATATGTATATATATGCTATATATATATATATCATATCTTATGTATATATATGTCTATATATGTCGATATATGTATCTATATATGGTCTATATATATGTATATATATATGTATATAAGGTATAACTATATATAATATGTCACTATCTCTGTATCTCTCTTATAACTATTACTATAATGCCATATATTCTCTATATATCCAATATATATCTGTATCGATATTTGTATAATTGTATATATTATACCTATATATACATATATATGTATATATGATACTATGTATATAATATATGTATATATGTATATATTATGTATATATGTATATATATATGTATATATATGTATATATGTATATATATGTATTATATGTAGTATATGTATATATCGACGTATTATATATATGTATATATATATGTATATATATATGTGTATATATAGTATGTATATGTATATGATATGTATATATATGATATGTTCTATATAGTATATATGATAGTATATTTTTGTATTATATATGTATATATATACAGATATATATATGTATATATATATATGTATAATCTTTATATATAACTATATGTCATATATATATAGTATACATATATGTATATATATATAACATATATGTATATATATATAACATATATGTATCTATATATATAACATATGTATGTATATCTAACATCTATGTATATATATATGTATATATGTGTATATATACTTTGTAGATATGATATGTTATATGTGTAATATATATGTATAGATTATATATAATGTATATATGTATATATTATGTATATATAGTATATATGTATATCATATGTATATATATATGTATATATGTAGATTCTATATGTATATATGTCTATATATATATGTAGTATTGTATATATCTATGTATAGATGTATATATATGTATATATGTATATATATGTATATGTGTATATATATATATGTATATATGTATATATATGTATATATTGGGTATTATGTATATATATATGTAGATATGTATATATTATGTATATTGTATATATATATGTATTATGTAATATATATGTATATATGTATATATATATGTAATATATGTGATATATATATGTATATCTGTATATATATATGTATATAATATAAGTATATTATATATGTATATATGTGTATATATATTGTATATATGTGTATATATCTATCTGTATACTATGTCTAGATCTCTGTCTATATGTGTCTATTACTGTGTATATATATTTATATCTCTGTCATCTCTGTCTATATATGTATTCTGTATTATATAATATGTATATATTTATATATATCTTTCCCATCTGTCTTCTCTATGTACCTATGGTCTCTATGTCTATCTCTGTCTCTCTGGATCTATCTCTGTATGTATTATATATATGTTCTATATATGTCTAGATGTCTATCTATGTCTATATTATATTATCTATGTATCTATGTCTATCTCTATATTTATATATGTATATATATATGGATCTATGTATATCTAGTCTGTATATATCTTATCTCCTTGTCTATATCTTCTCTCTCTTGTGTATATATGTACTATTATCATGTCTATCTCTATGTAGCATCTATATGATATATATTATCATATCGATATTAATATATGTATATATATAGTAGAGATTATGTATATATGTCTTATATGGTATATAGGTTATAATATATGTATCTCTCGGTATATATATGTCTCTATATGTCTCTGTATATATCTGTATCATATTATGTATCTCTATATGTCTATCTCTGTCATATATGTATGTCATGTATATATATGTCATATATGTATATGTCATATGTATATATGCATATATATGGTATATATGTATATATATATATATATATGTAATATATGGTATATATATATGCCTAATCTGTATCTTAATATAATGTTATATGTTAATATATGTATATATTGTATAGATATGTAATATATGTGTATATATATGTATATATGTAATATATATATGTATATATGTATATATATGTATAATTCATATATGTATATATGTATATATTATATGTATATATATGTATATATATATGTGATGCTATGTTATATTATATGTATATATGTATATAATATTATATATATATGTTATATATATTCTATATATGTATATGTATATATATGTATTATATATTGTATATATATATGTATATATATTTATATGTATATCTATCTGGTATATATATATGTATAATATCTGTATAATCTCTATCTGTCTATATGTATAGGTTCTATCTATCTACTGTATATGTATCTCTAATAGTATATGTATCTATGTCGCGTATCTGTATCTCTCATGTATCTAATATATGTGATATATCTGTATCTATATATGTATCATCTATATGTATATCTCATTATCTATTCTGTTATCTATATGTATATCTATACTTTATATATATCTCTTCTCTATATATCTCTCTATATGTATCTATATATAGTCTGTTATATATATATCTGTATCTCTCTATCTTACTCTCTCTCTATCTATCTAAGGTTCTATATATATATATATCTATATCTTTATATATCTCTATATATATCTATCTATATCTATGTATACTCTCTATCTCTATGGCTATAGAATATCTGTATATATATATCATGTCTACTATCTTCCTATATTACGTCTATATATATGTATATATCTTTATATCTCTCTATACTAATATCTATATCTGTATCCTCTAACCTCATCTATATCTCTCTGTATCTCTCTTTATCTCTCTATATATGTCTTATATCTCATCTCTCTCTATGTATATATCCATCTCCTCATCATCGCTATCTGTCTATCTCTATCTCATATCTCATATCTCTATATCTAGATCTATATATATATATATATATATTATATTGAGGAAGAGAAAAACCACACGGCTGAGAACTTCATTTTTCAATTTCAAACGTTTCGGAGAATGCAATCTCCATCATCAGTGCTATAAATATATATATATATATATTATATATATATATATATATATATATATATATATATATATATATATTTCTTGTTGATCTTACTTTTGCAGTACATATAAGTATTAATGTAAGATATGAATTGTCACTCATTATGGTAATATATTTCAGCAGTTGATTACAAAAGTTTAAGTGGACATTTCATAGATTTATAAAAAAAGACAACTTTTCATTATAGTGGATTATTGTGTTTAGACTGAAGTACTGGAAAGAATGCATTTTATTTTATTCCCCTCATTTATAACTTTATTTTTATTTTCTTTATAGTTATTAATATCATAATTTGTTCCCTCTAAAAGACCAAGCTGTTAGAGTGATGGAAAAGGGTGTTGTAATATTTCATTTAAGCTTCAGATAATTTGTAAAGTGTCAGATATTTATGAATATAACATTGAAATTGTTATATAGTAAGCAGCTGTTATAGGTTAATCCATTGGGCTTCTCATTGCAAAGAAGGAAGAAGGGAAATTATGCTAAACCAACCCTTGTTCCAAATGCTGTTCTCTAAACTTTCATTTAGAAATAGATAACAGCAATCAGTTTTTCTGGCAGAATATTATATTAGTTGAGGCTGAATAGTTTTAGTTGCCAGTTGACGAAATTTTAGTTTTTGGTATTTTTCATGGTCTCTCTCTCTCTCTCTCTCTCTCTCTCTCTCTTCTCCTCTCTCTCCTTTCTCTCTCTCTCTCTCTCTCTCTCTCTCTCTCTCTCTCTCTCTCTCTCCCTCTCCCTCTCCCCCCCTCTCCCTTCCTTCCTATCTCTGTCTCTCTCTCCTCTGTCTCCCTCTCCCTTCCTATCTATCTCTCCCTCTCCCTCTCCCTTCCTTTCTCTCTTTTTTCCTCCCTCTCCCTATCTCTTTCCCTCTCCTCCCCTTCCTATCTCTTTCCCTCTCCCTTCCTCTCTCCTCCTTCCTCGCCATCGCCCTTCTCCTCTCTCCCTCTCCTTCCTCTCTCTCCCTCTCCCTTCCTCCTTTTCCCTTCCTCTCTCTTCCTCCTTTTCCCTTCCTCCTTTTCCCTTCCTCTCTCTCTCGCCCTCCACCCTCTCCCCTTCTCTCACTCTCCAGTCCCTTGCCTCTCCCACCCGTTTCTACTCTCCTGTCTCCTAGCAGTCTAATCTTCAGTCCCAGTCTTCACAAGACACAACATCTCCCTCTGCTCATCCTTTTCTGTCCATCATTCCCGGTTTCTTACCGCGTTCAAAAAATACGGAAGCGATAGTGGTTCTGAGGTTATTCCTGCACAGAAAAAGCTATAAAATCATTATAGAGCCACCGGAAATCGCCGCCTTGCGCACGCCAGCGGAGCAACGTGCCTCTCTGATGTGAATCACTCGTGCGATTGTTCTGTCCCTGACACCATTCATGAGTTTGCGTTCGTTCCTGCACTCGTTTTTCCTCTTTTTCCTTCAAGGTTCCTACCACTTCGCCACCTGTCATGGACATCGACAAGGAACTGATACATGGTTTATAAACGCAAAATTTGACATGAAATTGTATACTTGCCTTACTCTAGGTCAGTCTGTTAAATATAGCCCTGCGGCAGGGTTTATGCAGCCTAACTATGCGACTATATTAAACATAGTCAAGGCTCCACTATATTTTTGTCGGAATGTTCATATTTTGATAACAAACTTCTGTTTTTAAGTGTGTGAGCGTTTTTATTTACACGTGTGCTTTGTGCTCTAGCAGAAGCCTCGTTACGTTCAGTGAAAGGGAGATTAAAGAGGAAGGGTAAGGTGGAGCGTGCATGTCAAAGGTGCAACGTGTCCTTCCCCCCACTTCCCCTCGGTCTTGATACTGTAGGTCAAGGGTTAAACCAATGCGCATATCCTTACGAACTGCGTTGGATTGCGGGGAAGGGATGGCAAGGGCGTGAGGTTGTTGACATTCTGTGTTATAATTAGTATCACTTTCATGTCAGGTCATGGTCTTGCCCTCGAGTCTTTAGCTGGGCCGGGAGCAGTGCGAGTCATGATGCATTACTGTATATATTAATCTAACCTCAAAACGGTACGAACTATCGTTCAAATTTTAATGATTTATATAACTCGAGGTTGCGTATAACTTCGGTCAAGCTTGTGGTGTCTTTTGTACATCACACCACACCACAAGTGATTAAACCGCATGCTTAAATACTTTATACTGTTCTTATAAGTAGCGTTTGTTTATTCGCTATATTACCTCTTGGCGGTGGTTTTATTTTGTAAAAAAAAAAAAATCCTGTTAAGCCCCTTGCAGTGCAAATCGTGACCTTCCCGTGAAATGGAAGGTTTTATGACACTAACACTTTCGGGAGATTTGCGCAGTGTATTACTTTAGATGTATACTTTCCTCGGGCCCAAGACTTGTAAAGTTTAGATGAATATACGCCAAGTGTTCTCATTGATTTAAATACCTTTTTAATTTCCAACGGATAAAAAGAAACAAATTTGAGTCGGCTTAGGAACGCTGCATTACAAGCCACAGCCTTCAGCGAATCTGGGCATGAAATTAGTGCCATACCGGCAGCCCTAGGGTGCATGGGCGTGTATTGCCTACGGTGGTGCAGCTGGTGTCACATAAAATAAGGTAATGCAAGGGTCACGCCCGTGAAGGTAGGCAAGCCCTTCGCCTTCCTCTCCCATATTTCCTCACTCTTTTATTCCTTCCTTACCTACTACTTGTTACCATAATTTAGATGAGATGTCGTAGATTCAAATAACAAAAATGTTACTTTAAAGGAACAATTTAGGTACTATTGTTTTATTTATGGAAGCTTTTTCTGATTTTGTAAATACATGTGTGAGGAGAGTATGTATGTAAGTTACCACAAGGAATTGGTTTTGGACCGTACCCTGATGAGCTACGCACCCCAGAAATTACTAGAACTGCCAGAATTTAGACTAAGGAATATGCGAGTCTGGACGGTAGATCCGATGGCATTTACAAAATCCATATGAACATGATAAATCTCAGTGACCCGATATACATTAAAACGGATTACAAGTTTTCTTCTCTCTTAATACACCAGAAGAAAAAATCACAGAAACGATGAAACATTCTCACGACAAGTGTATGGCAGTACTTAGCAGGGAGGCAGAGCGGCAGAGTAGAGTAAGGGAGGGGCCTGTTGACGTGACGGACGGGAACACTTTGCCAAAACGACAGGAATGTGACCTTGCTTGGGCGGAGAGCGGCAGGGGCATCGGGTGGAAAAGGTGATGATATTTGAAAGGCAATGAGAGAAATGACGGAACTGCGCTAGAGCCGGAAAAGATGTATTATCAGAGAACGCCCGTTTCTGAAAAATATTAAAACACTCCCATCAAGGACTTCGTAAGAAGGACCTACTCGAGGGAATGCGAAAGAGGGGAAATGAAGAAAGGAAAATTAACTAAAGACATTTTGTGTGTCTGGGAAGCGATGTCTCAGGCGGGGCTGGAAATAGAAGTGCGGGCGTGGTGATAATGTATAATGATTGGCACCGTTGTAGTTTGGCTGTTATGAGTACGTATTAGTGTTTTGTCCTGCCTAATGCTGCTGTATTGTTCATCTGATTTCGTTCTTTATTTGTGTCTGAGGGGAGCGGCTCTTCCTTCATTCTTGAAAATGGATTAGCAAATAATGAACTGCGTTAATTTCTTGCTGTGTTTGTGCGCGAAAACTGAAAGGCGACTCATTTTTGGCTTGCTAGTCTCAGCTCTTGATTACAAGCTAAGACAGGCACATCCTAGTAGGCCTATGCCAAAATCTAAGTAGGAGCCGAGAATTGGAATTGCTTTGCTGAAAGCTGCTGTCTTGAATGGGAAGAATGCCAATAAGTAGTGCTGCATTATTGATATGATTTGTCACATATTACCAGATGTATGTGACATCATTAAGATTAATTTTATAGTGACAAGGGGTTTAGTGATATACGAGTCAGAGATGCATATAATTTTTTTTCTTCTTTTTGTAATATTATATATATATATATATATATATATATATATATATATATATGATAGATAGATAGATAGATAGATATAGATATATGTATATATGTGTGTGTGTGTGTGTGTGTGTGTGTGTGTGTGTGTGTGTGTGTGTGTGTGTGTGTGTGTGTGTGTGTGTGTGATCTATATAGATATAGATATGTGCTAGATCTCATTCCTTGACATGTTACGATATTCTTCCCCCCTTATCTATCACTTCATCATGTACATCTTCATCTCTTAGTGCACTCTTGTATTTTTATATGTCTTATACCATCCACCCACTTCTCAGATTTTTAAAGTTTAGGAATTGTCATGGCTGACAATGAAAGGAGAAACGTGTTCATTTTGAAACGTGAGAGTTATTAGTCTCTAAGCAGTCAAATAACACTACGGCTGCTACCGCCGGGAAATGTGGATGAAGTTCAAGACTTGAAGGGACCGAGTAGCCTCGCCGCCAATGCTCCAAGGGAGAGGGAATGTGAATGTATGAGCGGGACGCA